>NC_132865.1:16389322-16594322 GCF_048164855.1 Canis lupus baileyi | reverse complement strand
GAAAAAGCAGACTAACATTTTTTTAAGAACAATGTTTTAAGCAAAAAGTACTCAAATTAAAGAGGATAATCTCATTTTTGTGTAAGCACATTTTATATTAGTTCTAATAATTTTACATTAATCCTATTCAAAAAGAGTGAAACTTAAAAAGTCTTTGAATACATTTCCAAAATATCTTTTCAGTCCTGATGTTTGCAAATAAAAATATTTCTGCAATTTGCAATCAATGAAAATGCTAAACATTATTTTCCTTATAATTTTCATTATTTGGCTATTAAACTTTTTTATTTTATGCTTATTATTAATTAGAAGGCAGATGTTTGGAGGAAGAGAGTGGAACAATGTAACCTCTACCATATTTTACCTCTAACTCTGAGAACTATAAGCATCCCCGGGGGGAGGGGGACAGTTAATAAACAAAACACTAAAATACCTCTAGGTCAACTTCTTAATATTGAATTTATTATGTCTGGTTCGGGAATTTACGTTTAGGTTCTAAGCAAGATTATTTCCTTGCTTAGAATGTTCCAGACCATTATGGCACCTAAAAGGATTCCTCCTTGTAATAGGAGCAAGCCTGGGCATTACACTAATCTTCTTAACAATATCATTGTGAATTAAAACAAACAAACAAAAAAACAAAACAAAAGCTATAAAACACACAAATACCCAAAAGCTCCAATAAAAGCTGGAGTCTGGTATATTTTAAGCTGAAAAACCTAAAATAAACTTATACAGGAATCTCTTCTTTAACTTCATGATATTCCTGTTACTGCTTCTGTGTAAATAAACAAATTTTTGTTTTCACTAACATTAGTGTAGAAAAAAAAAATGACCTAAAAAGTATGTGTGATTGTATTGGACAGACAGCTATCATTCTCACTCTGGAAAGCAGGCCTTCATATGAGTTTCTAAAATATTGAGATTAAAATTGGATTAAAAAAATTGGATGAATGTGTGAAAATTCAAAGAAACAGTGACAGGTATGGAAAATTTAAAAAGAGAACAAAAGACTTAAAAAGGACAGGCAATCAAAATTCAAGATCATGTTACAGTGCTTTTAGATTTAAATTTTGCTTATCACTGTATATCAAAGTAGTTCAATTCTTTGAAAAAAAGGTCTTTATAAAATTTTAATTATTACTATTATTATGATTGCTATTGTAATCATGCTCTATATTATTTACAGCTAATATTTGAGAGGTAGAATATTAATATGGGTTTATTACATATTTGAAATACCTTAACTTTTTTTCTCCATCATCTTTTGTGGGAACCTGGACTCATCATTTTTACTTTTGGCCTATGCATGTGAGAGAGGGAGAAAAAGTTAATTGAATCGGAATAATTACAATGAACCGAAGTTAAATGGAGAACACATTTTATTTATTTATTTATTTATTTATTTATTTATTTATTTATTATTTAATTTATTTATTCATGAGAGACACAGAGAGAGAGACAAGCAGACACACGGGCAGAGGGAGAAGCAGGCTCCATGCGGGGAGCCTGATGTGGGGACTTGATCCCGGGTCTCCAGGATCAGGCTCTGGACTGAAGGCAGTGCTAAACCGCTGAGCCACCCGGGCCGCCCAACATTTTATTTTTATAAGCAGTTTTTGAAGTTTGCTTTTTGGGAGATAAGGAAATAAAAAAAATTAAACAGTGGATTGTTTCCTTTCTTGAACTTCTTTAAATTTCACAAAGAAATCCCATTCGATTGTGAGCTTCTGGAGGACAGGTGCCATACACTATTCCTTTCAGAATTCTAACTGTAGTATTTGCTTTCATAGAGATACAACTCAAGTTTCAGGTGGAAGCTGATGACACAGAGAAAGCCTGTCTGGGAAGTAGGGGTCCTTTCCATAGGAAATAAGGGTACAGATGGCTTTTGGAGAACTTTGATGCCTTATTTGAAGTCAGTAAACAATATGAACAAAGGGCAGTTATCTAAAGACAAGAAATGCATAATATTCTCCAAAAGGTAAATGATGTGTAAATGAGTGTGTGTGCATGTATATGTGTGTGCATTTGTACATGCATGTGTGCATGTGTGTGTGAGTGTGACTGAAGCAAACCTTAGACAAATACTGGTTAAACACACAGCTTATGGGCTGTGATCAAATAAAAAATTCCTCTGAAATTGCTAACTCTTTAGTAAAAGTCCTAAAATGAATTTAAGTTCCAAATTAGAGCCTCATTTCGTAGTTAGAATGTACCTCGTCTACCATATTAATCAACATTTTATTCACAGCCAAACTTCATGCTTGGCTCTCACACCTTGAGAATGCCTGTAATTGGCCCAAGAGTGAGATATGCAGTGTCTACTCTCCTCACTCACTTCCTCTGGTTCCCACTGTAGTGTTCAAGTGGGAGGAGACAGGAGAGGTTGGAGATGGAACAGAAGTTTTTATTTTCTGGGTGACTTCACACTCCCTGAGCCTGGGGTTGGTGAAGGTGACCTTTCACTTTATGAGGGACTTTGGAGGAAATTCAGAGTCCATGTTCAGGGAATGTAACTCTACAACACTCTTGATGCTAACCCAGTCTTACTCCTGGCTTTGTAAACCCTTTGTAAACCAGGCTATCTTCCAAGTTAGGACATAATGGTGGAGGGCAGACCTATTAATGCCACCACTTCAATCCTACTGCTTTCCCAGAGGTGAGTTGGGCATCACTCTACTCTCCCTGGTCTCCCTTAAGTTTAGAGGCACATACCAGATGCTTTCCACAGGCCTGTGGGTACTCCCTCACACAGGTATCCACACCTGTGGGTACCTTATACCTTAAGGCATTAGGTAAGGTTGTAGTACCCCTCAGCCCACTCTTTTTGGAGAGGAGAGTAATAGTGTTGTCTGTTTCACTTCAAAGATGTGATTTTACAACTCTGTCTCAATCATAACCCTTCCTATGTCTCTGATCTGGCCAATGGTCTGGGAGTTGCAAAACTCATAATTGTCCCCACAGTAAATTCCGCATTTCAAATCCTTTATATATTTTTTTCTCCACAGAATCTGCCATTTTCTCAACTTCATTGCAAAAGGTGTGAAAGAGGAGGAAAATTAAATTGGTAAATATTTTGAAGTCAGGCTGAAATAACTGGCCAAGTTTCTAAAAGTGCAACTAGAAAATCTTACTTATGTGGCCAAAAGAAAATAAAAAGAATTGTACTCATTGAGATGGAGTTGGTAAGCTTGGTGGATCTCCCTCCCCCTCTCTCCAGTTCTCTGCACTTGACACCACTGCCCTCCACAGAAACTCCTGGATATGAAGAGTATGTAGTGGATAACCCCTCCTGAAGACCATATGATGAACAATCAGAAGGTTTAAACTAAGGAAGACTGAAAAATCAGATCTGTGCTGGGGAGATAATGAAGATGATGAAAACAATTATGGAATAATGACATGTTTGCAAAAAGGTAGAAGGAAAGGAATGGAGAAGGATTTGAAAGGAGAGTATATAGTTTCAGTTTGTTAGTAGAACAGAAAGACACAAAAGACACAGGCTTAATTCAACTTGATGTGCCAGATAGACATGCTTGTGTTATTAACCCATGCAATGAAAGAGAAAGAAGCATCATTTTTGCAGATGAGGAATATAAATCTTTTTGTTGACATATTACTCTGGAAGAGCTTGCAGGATGTCCCAGGCAGAGAGAGATGTGTCATTAGCATTTGAAGTCATGAGCTCTCTGACTTGCTTACCACAATGAAAAATCACATACATAACTCTATACCTTTTGATTACTCTTCCAATAAAGAATTCCATCTTTGGGGGCATCTGATCATCAAAGATTTACCTCATTCACACAATAGAACAATCACTAGAAACTATAATAGCTATTTGGAATTCTTGAAATTAAATGTCGTCGTGGTATTGCTTGTGGAAGGATACTAAATGGTTCATGATTTTAATTTTACTCATAAAGAATGACTTTCTAACAATCATAAGTGTCTTTATGTCAAAGAGGTGATACATTTCTTGTTCCTGGAAATGTTCGGTGTTACTAAGGATGTCTAACTGACCTGCATGTTTGTCAAGGCACTCACATATCTGTTAAATGGCTGACACCCAATTTGTAAGTTGTTTTGTAGTTTTCAATATTTGTGAGTCTGTGACCCCCTCCTTAAAACTCTGTGAGTTTTAAGCTGAAATGTCCACATATCAGAACAACTATTACTATTCAATGGCTAAATTTCCATGGCCTAAAACTTGAACTTTTTCCCACTGTTTCAACTTAGCCATATGCCACCCTCCATAAGACATAAGCCACCCTCCATAAGACATGTATGCAAGTAAATAGTCTACAAAGAAGATGTAATTTTTCTAGTGCTGCGTTTTATTTCTCTTCAGGTGACATAGTTCACTCAATGACATAAGCTGAAATGTAAGACTTATTTCTGACTATTCTTTCCCTCCTATCATCTAACCTACTTTTTCCAAGATTTTAGTGTTCATCTCTACATAACAGACTTCATTTTTCAGATAAAATTTGTAAGATCCTTAGCATAGGAAACAAAACCCTTATGATCTGATCTGGGATAATTGGTAGAGCATATCCTTTTGATTTTGCATTTTTCCTATTATATTTTATTTTCTAGCAAAAGTGACTTATAATTCCATACACACACACACTAGTAGCAAATATATGTGTATCTTAAATGGCTTTATTCTACTTTCAAAACTTGACCAAGTCTTAAAAATTTTTCTCTAGTGATCTTTTTAAAATCCATTGTTTATGGTAAGTATCTGTTGATCTCTAAAGTACCATTTTGGAAATATAATGTGACCTACATGTTTAAAATTAAATTTTCTAGGACTTATGTCAAAAAAAGGTGGGGGGGAGGAAGGATGAGCCTAGGTGACTCAACGGGTTGAGTGGTTGACTCAGGTCATGATTTCAGGGTCCTGGGATCCAGTCCTGCACCCAGGTTCATGCTCAATGGGGAAATGTTTGCAGATTCTCTCTCCTTCTCCCTTGTCTCTCGTCCATCTCTCTCTCTCTCTCTCACTCTCACTCTTTAAAATGAATGAACGAATGAATGAATGAATCTTTAAAAAAGAGGGGAGAACAAGGTGAACCTTATTTTAATAACATATTTAACTCATACCAAATCTTATTATTTCAAAATATAATCAATATAAAAACTACAAGAGACATTTAAAACTTTTTATATTGTTTTTAAAATAGAGTGTGTATTTTACATGTATAGTACATCTCGATTTGAACTAACTAAATTTAAGTACTCAATAGCCACATGTGGCTAGTGGCTTTGTACATATAAGTACAACGCAGCAATAAGAATTGGCCAGCCTTGGTTCACTGAACAAATCTGGCCTGAATACCTGTTTTATTTTTGTATTTTATTTTATTTTATTTTATTTTATTTTATTTTTAATATGTTTTTTAGCATGGCTTGGGATTCTCACATTTTCAAATTGTTGAAAAAGATGAGAGGAAGAATATTTATTGACACCTGAAAATGATATGAAATTCAAATTTCAGAGTCCTTAATAAAGATTTATTAGAGCACAGCCATACTCATCCACTTATAGATTTTCTGTGGCAAATTTCATGCTAAAAATGACAGAGTCAATTAGCTTTGAGTGGCTGTGTGACCCCAAAAGCTTAAAATATTTACCATCTGGCCCTTTACAAAAAAGTTTGCTAACCTCTGTTTCTAAGGGTTCATTCTGCAAGGACCATGATCACCTATTAGTTATCTTTGTTTGCACTTAGCACATGGCTGACATACAAAAGAGATTCCATAATTTCAGAATAAAATATATTCTAGAAATCTGATGAAATAAGAATTTGTTGAACAACTACAATTCTAAAACATACCCTCTCTACCTAGAAATCATAACTTAGGATTTTTTTCCAGTTCAAAATATTGTACCACCAGGGCGGAAAGATGATAAAACATAGTCAAAACCAGAATCTCCATTCAGAGAGATCTATGTCCAAGCTCTGGGCTTGCCCAATCTGTAGTCTTGAGTAATTTATTTCCTTTGTTATCCTTTGATTCAATATCTGTAAAAAGGGTAAAATAATGCTTAACTCAGGATTGTTGTAACAACTAAATGAGATGCTGTGTATAATAATAGTATAGTGACTGAACATGGTCAGTTTTCAATAAATGTTACTTATTTTTGTACACGTATCTAAAGTTTCCTAATCTAATTTATTGTTTTCAACAGTTTTCTCTCACTGTACTTGAAGGAATTGATAATTTAATTAATAGGGTTTTTAAAACTATCAGTATTCACTTAGGAAAGTCTTAGCACAACCATATAGGTTAGTAAAAAATATTTTGGACACTAAAATACATTGTTAGACTATTAGATCTGGATATGTCCTTTAAATGTATATAAATACATACTCAATTTAAATAGAAATGAAGATTATCTTCAAAGGAAAAAGGAGGATTTATATATAAAGAACATGAAAGAAATATTACTCAGAAAGCTTTGACAATTTTAGAATCAGAAACACACATGTTTTAGTAATATACTATATAGCTTTCCCCTAGACCCATAAAATATTTTTTAAATCATAATGTAAAAATTAATAAATGATGGTTAAATGTTATAAAATATTGTTATATTTAATATTATAAAACTATTCAAATCACATAGTTCCATTTATTTCCCTTGTTGAAATGTTAACATTGCTGAAAATAATTCTTTGGACAGTTATGTTTAATTTAGGTTTTATGAGTCCTTGGAGTGAGGAGAGGAAGAGAGTTGTAATTTTCTGGACATAGAGAATCATTTGCAATGGTAAACTGGATAAACGCTTGTGCTGCCTCATGGGAGCAGCACAGAAAAGAGTAGCTGGTTCTATTCTGCTGGATGCCAAGGTCTCCATATTCTTTCAAAATCAGTGGCCTTAGAGGGATCATGAATTGCTGAGGTAGAACAATAGTTGCTCCTCTTTATCTCTCATCTACTGCCTTTGAAATCAACTGGAGCTGTGTAGTTGGAAGCAGCACAAAGGGTGAGGCTGGGAATAAAAATATGGCCTAGGATTTGTGATGCTCAAGTGATTCCGATTCATTTCTCCAATAGCTGCAGTACTGAAATATGCTAGACTTATCACTGATACATTGCAGTTCATAGCGTTCTAATTCATTTTACAGAAGTAATCCTAGCCCTGCTCCACCATCACTCCTTTCAGTAGAATTTATGCTTTGGTTCCATTTGAAATAATTCATCATTAAGTTCACAATACTTGATGTTATCAAATTATGCAGATACAGAAAGTGTCTTGGCCTTCTTTGTGGGCAAAATTAAAGTGGTTGAACTCTTCTATGCTATGCAGTGCTCATGCATGAAATAAAACACACTCTCGACATTCAAAACTTTTATCTTCCTTCTTTTAAGCATTTTATGGAATTCTCCATATTTCCTTCCTGGGGCTAAACAAAAACTCTTTGTTTCTCTATTTCTTTACTCAGCATACAATGAACTACACTTATTCTTTGTAATGTGTAGGATGGATACTTTAAAAATAATGTTCTGCTTAACACCTGTTCAATTTTATGGATACTGCACATCTGAGGTACTGTATACCTTATAGAAAGTATGTTCTGTATCTATGTAGGTGGTTTTTATATTAATGTATATTAATTTTTTTGTATTAACAGACTCTTCATCATCAATTATGAGGATTTTGATTTTACTATTTTGTCAAAAATAAAAATAAAAAAAGAAACTAAAATGTTTTACATGCACTGGAAACATATAAGGAATCCAGAAAATAATTATTACTGTGTAATATTTTACAATGGAATGTTACAGATTATTGCTGAAATTCATATGTTGATTTCACTTTTCTCTCTTAATTTATAACACCGTTATCCACTTTGTTAGGTTTATTTTATGCATCAAAAACTGATCTAATTTTTTGAAATATTATTACCATGAAATGGTCACTGACAACCATATGCATAGTAATATTGCCCTTAGCTTCCTTGGATTTAGTGACTTTTCTCCCACAAAAAAGGTATTTGCTTGGATTTAAATGAGAGAAACTAACCATCTAATGAGGAGATAAAAGGAGACAGAGTCCAAAATGCAACTTTATGTTAGTGATACACACATAATGAGTGTAACCTTTTTGCAAAGAATTTCAAATTAAAAAAAATACTCTGTAGTTTATTTTAAAACTACCATCACATAAATAATATTTTATTTGTGTGTAATTATTAACCCATTTCAATTCAAAATAATACAATCTTTCAGATTTTTCAGACTCTTGTTACACACTGAGTAGGCAGTCTTTTATTTTAAGTCAAACTTCTATCACTAATCATGGAGGAACAAAGATGTGTCCAAATTTTGAAGGAACATGGGTGTCCCAAAGCTCAGATAATGAATTTTAGCTCTCTCTGGAGAAAAGCCTTTCCTGTATGTAGCCTGGCAATATTCCAAGATTTCTTTTTAAAAGTAACTCCATATGTGTACTGAAAATAAGCTAGTGATGTTTTAAATCAACTGGAAAGAGAGGCTGTTCTTTTCAATATTTTTTTCCTGAGCATAACTTTGAAGTGCAGCATTTGGGGATTATGAAGGTTTGGGTTACCTGCTGAATGAAGGCATGGAAAATTATTTGAAAGTACCCTTTTTTTTTGAAACTTTACTTTAAACTTATGAAATATCACCTGTGGTTAAGAGAAGGTATGCAATTCAAAGCATTTTTTTCAACCTAAAGACAAAGAGTTAATTTTAAATTGTGATTATATTTTCCAAGTTTTCTATGGCTACAAGATCATAATCAAAAGTTTGTGGTTCACTTCTTTTTAAAGGCAGGGGATGATGGGGACGAGTAAAGGCTATTAAATTAAAGAAAATCTGGGTAAATTTATAATGACTTAGGTACTGTGAGCAAAACTGAACCAAAGACCACAGCTTACTAGGCTCTAATGATTGTCTCACAGCAGGTATTTTAAGTGATTTCATTTCCAAATAAACTCAACTTGCATCTATTTCTTGGTAATGTGTTCTGAATTTACTTGATGCATTCAATATTACTTCAAAATATTCAAGTAATATTTTTAGCAAGGGGAAAATTGCTGTTTGGCCAAATTGGCATCATGTAAATATGAAGGAAAATGTACTGAATAAGCATTCTTTTTCAGAAAGCAAAAGAATTGTACTACTATGTCTTACGTCATGAATGATATCCTTTGTCTAATGTATCACAGACATGTTTGATACAGTTGGATGCTGTCTAATAACATCGTGAAAAATACGAATGGTTATATATTTAAATATTTATGTTAGTATGCAAAACGTTTCACTATATCAGCATAGGAAGAAGGCTGCATCTTCTTTTAGCGGGAACATAAAATGATAAAAAGTAGCAAAACACCCAATAACTTATTAAGGTAAATGGCAATGGTGTTAAAAATCATGCTGCAGAGATATTGTAAAGAAGTCACTACAGAAACTCACTTCCAAAGTAAGTCAGCATTTATAAATAGGTTAATTATTTTTTATTTATATATTTTAAGTGTAATATAGTCAGGTTTATAATTTATGGTAAGAGATTAACATTCACTAGAATATATGTTTCAAAAAATTAATTTATAATTAAATTAATTATATGTGCCTATCATACGGTAGGCGCTGCACTAGGGGCTGAGAAGCCAGTAAGATATATTGCATATTACCTATTGATAAATGTAAAAGAGAAAAATCAAATAGTGTGAGGAAGGGGAATATAGTATTTTGGGTGTGGGGGAGGCTGTTGAAATTTTAGGTACAGGGGCTAAAAAGCATCTCTGAAGTGGCTTTCGAGTAAGGAGCTAAGTTGATATGTATATTGTATATATCTGGGGGAAGAATGTTCCAGCTAAGGTGTACACTTGGGAATATTCTGGTGAAGAAAGCATTGTAGTTGTAGCTGCAGGAATAAAGATGGAGGAAGTTGTAGCACAAGAGGTCTGAGAGGTAATGGAGGCAAGATCAGAGAAGACCTAAAACATCATGCATAGACTTTGGGTTTTAATTAGAGTGAATTAGAGGATTTTGACCAGAGGGGTGACAATATGTGAATGATATTTTGTCAGAGTGCTATTATTTTGAGGATAGACAGCAAGTGGTCAAGGATGGAGGCAGCAAGACACTTTGGGTGTCCATTGCAACCATCAGGGAAGAAGTGATGGGTCCTTCAACTATGGATTAGAACAATGGCGATGGTGGAGATATTGAAGTGTGGCTGAATATTATACCTACAGTATTTTGAAAGTTAGAGTCAACAAAGCTTTGTGATTTATTTCATGTGGAATATGAAAAAGCCAGGGACAGTGGGAGATGGGGTTAAGGGTTTGGAGGTTTCACTGACTGTGATGGAGAAGATGGTTAGAGAAGGGTTGGGGAGAAAAATGTCTGAAATTGACATGGACGGGTTAAGTTTGGAAAGGCTATCAGACATTCAAGTCGAGTGATCTTATAGCAATGGTCTATACAGAGCTGGAATTGATGTGGAAATCCAGAATCGAGATATAATTTAGGAGTTACATAGTCACATTTTTATTGTATCAAAATGATTAATTAGACTGGATGAGTATACCCAGTGAGTGGAGACAGAGATGATTATATAATGATTTATTACCAAATTAAATGTAGTCTTAATTACTTGCTTTTTCAATATTTTCAGATTCACATATATAAAGAATGCTCAATAGATGAAACTGGACAATGCAGTATCAAGAAAAAAATAACAAGACATTGACAAATAAAGGAAAGCTAGTAGAATTTGCCACAGCTACTCTGGGAAACAATTTACTGTTACGTATTGATTCTGAATATGTGTATACCATATGCCTTAAAATTTACACTTATGGGTATAAGAACATGTTATAAATAATGTGTATAAAATTATGTTTATCGTATAGCTCCAAAAAGACATATGGAAGGGTTTTTATTGAAATATTGCAACTCAGCATCTATCAGAAGAAAAATAGAAGAATACATGTTAGCATATTCGAACACTAGAATATTATGCAGCTGTCAAAATGTATAAGGTAGAATTATATACATCAAATTGGTATTGTTCTCAGACACAAGTCAACAGAGTAAAGTGCAGAGCATTTTATAGTTTTGAAATCCTTTTGCCTCAATTAAAAATAAATATTATGCATACGTGTAGTTATATATGTTGTGATATTTACGTGAAATGAGATTTAAGAGCATGACTGGCCTCAAAGTTGATTATAATTATTGCTTCTGAGGCATAAAACTAGAGAGGAAACACAGAGGAGCGCAATATTATTTGTACTGATTTATTTATCAAAAAGTATAAGATGATCTGACACAACTATGTCAGAATGTCTTCATTCCTTAGCCATGTGTATACTATCTTATGTTCTTTTTTTTTACCTGTTTTTACATCTTTTTAAGGAAAAAAAATCCAATAGTGTGTGTGTGTGTGTGTGTGTGTGTGTGTGAAAATTGAATTAGGAAGATTTCCAGAAATTGAGTCACTATGCTATAGAGTTGGATTGCTCATAGAACTATTAAATCAATTGTAAGATACTTGGCTCTTAGTAAAGGGTTTTACTAAACTCTATTATAAACTTCCCTCAGAGAAGATGTTAGCATTTCCTTCCACTAGTTTCTCATCATCAAATATAAATTCATAGCATCACCCAACCCAAAATGAAAAGAGAGGAAACAGGCTACATCTTAAAAGGAAAATTTTAGCCCCCATACAACCCGGTTTGAAACTGAAATAGACTTCATGGGGAGAAAATTCACAAACAGCAGATGTTGTGGTTCACTTTTCAATTGTTGATATTAAACAAGAACACCTCTGAGATTCCACATCCTGTGTTTATGGATTGTAGTTAAAATGGTAAAACGGCATATTCTGGTACTTTTAAATATTTTATGATCCAAGGCAGTTATGACGAAGAATCATTTTACTCACAAAATGTTAGATTTCCTCCTGTATTCTATTTATTTCAAAGTGGAAGAAAACTACACCTTTAACCTGGACTGAATGAGATTGGAAATAATGAATAAGGTAGGGATATAAAATAATTTTGTTCAAAGTGTATGATTTCATTTTCAGAGAGATAAATGTTCAACATAATGTGGAATATGATTATTTTTTAATATTGTATATAGTAAGATTCTCAAAACAATAAATTAATGGAATTGATAAATATGCAAGGATCCTCAAATTTAGTAATTTGAGTTAAATATTAGTAATGAGAAACATATTCTATATTGCTAAAATAGATATAAAATTGTGGTATTTTTAAATAGATAAGGTAGCAAAAGGAAAAACTTGCCAAGTTACTAGTCGACCCTCCACTAGGTCTACTTAGGTTTACAGTCTAGATGTTTTGTAGTTACATGGATAAAAACTATGTTCTCTAAAGCCTCTATTTTTAAGTCTTTATTGGTGTCTTACATGTGTCTGCTATTGATTACAGGGTGTGAGAAAGTTAAGGTATTTTTGCAATGAATTTTCTTTTACCTGAAACAAAACAGTGTGCTTGCTGAGCCTATGATCTCTGGCTGCAGATTGCCTGGGTTTGAATTATTTAAACTCTCTTTTATTTTCCTCACCTTTAAAGTGAGACTCATTGTTTTGTGAAGATTCAATAAGATAATGCATAAAGGTACATAAATACATAAAGGTACATTAAAAATGTTGGCAGCTGGTAAATACTCCTATCTCATCTTTCCGCAGCATAATTATGTTGTTGTTGTTGCTGTTGAAAAAGAACTGGTTTTTATAAATAGTCTCTGGCTTCTCAGCATCTGCCTTGGACCCCCTTTAATTCATTTTCCTTTAAGGGTCATTTGGAAAATCACATCTGATTACTCCCTTCCCTAATTAAAACTATTAACACTTTTCAATTACCTTTAGGGCAAAGACCAAATATCTATAACATACCCTTTAGTATCCTGCATGATATGGCCCTTGTCTTCTTCAAACAATTTTTCCACTGCTTTTTGCCCTCCAGACATACTTTGCCTTCTCAAAATCACTGACCTCCTCCCGACTTTAGAACAACCTCATATACATGTAATACTTCTATCCAGTTAATTCCTATTTATCCTTTAGAACTATGTTCCAAATTCAGTTTCTCTGAATCTTCCTGGAAACTCTCTGAAGCTTCTCATCCAGGTCGGTTCTGCTACACAACACACATTTCTTAAAGCTCCATAGTTAGTTTTATTATGGGGTGGTGTTTGAAAATATTAACAAAGAAAATTTTCACCTGGAAAGCATATAATGAGTTAGAGCAAACATCGCTACATCCCATCCAATTGCCCATGACTATATAAAGTTCATTCAGACTATAGAAAGGAAGGAGTGGAATTAGGGTAGTAATGAGAGCTCAGAACTTGTTGGTCCCAGAGTGAGGGCAAGTAGGCAGGGTAGGCAATAGAAAGAGCACATAAGCTTGGGAAATTTAAGAGTTTGGGAAATTTAGGAGCTCAGGAAACTGGCTAGGTCTCTAGATAAAGTCAGGAAATTGACCAAATCCTAAAGTGCCTTACTGCACATCATATTGTAAGAGCATGAAAACAGTCCTACTGATATTTCTAGGCATTCAACCCTGAAACTACTTCAGGTGTCCCTGTAGCCTTAGAATGCCGTAGATAGATTTCTATACCTCAGAGCAGGATAGATGTTCCTTAGAGAACTGTTGTATCCAAACAAGTGGGAACAGAATATAGCAGAAATACTCAAACAGTGGAGCTGGGAAGGAAACCACTGAGGATGTCCCAATAAATGGCAGGCATGGATGCATCACCACCACCACCACCACATCAATTATGTTGACTACTAAGTCTGGACTGACCCACCAAGCGATATCAAGAATTTAGATGAGTCCTTTGCAGTATGGTTTTATTGAATATATGTGTTGGCTCTCTAAAATGATGTAACTCCATGCTAGACCGTAAGCTGTACAAAGACAGGGTCTTTTTCTATCCTCACTTCTCTATCTTTATTACACAGTCTCTGGCAGCAGTAAGTGAATATATTTTTTCTGCTTGAAGAATAGTGACAATGAACAAGACCAATATATATTTCTTATGGAAATATATATTTGAATTTAAACTTAGATATTATAAAAAAAATTCCTCAACCTAAAGGCAAAGATGTTGCCATTGGACTTTGGAACATTTGGCCAGTCTGGCCTCAACTCTTACATCTGTAGAATAGAAGTAGTAATAATCTCTATCACTGAGTGTGGAAAAAGATAAGGTAAATGACGTATATACACCATATATAAGTTTCATTTATTTAAGATCTCCATTATTTTTTCTCCTTTCTAACCTAGTATGAAAACAGAACACATCATTTTTCTTAACTCTATTTTGTAGGAAATAAAACAATGTTAATACTTTTATGTACTGCAATATGACTTCAAATAAAAATTCTTCATAATTGGAAACAGTTCTTCCATAGAGATGTAGACATCCAAGGAAATTCTCATTTCCTCATTGGCACATAAGGAGTTCATTGCTTTATCAAATGTTGCGCTTAAGTTCTCTAAAATTATTTAGGGAAGTATCACATCTATTTAGTCTATCAATTAGGATTCATGGGATTTTGTTCTCTTAGGAATCAGGGCATTCTTTAGATATTAAAAATGTCTGAAGATCAGTAAATTGGACCAAGAGATTAATATGGGCCAAATTGCATTCCCTTCCCAAAATTCATAGGTTGAAACTTTAACCCCAAAGAATGTCAGAATGTGATTGTATTTGTAAATAGAGCATTTAAAAAGGTAATTAAGTTACAGTGAGGGCTTCAGGATGGGTCCTAATTCAACCTGACTCATGTCCTTATAATGAAAGTAGATTAAAACACATGGGGAGACACCAGGCATACATGTACACGGTTAAAAGGCCATGTGAGGACACAGTGAATAGTCAGACATCTGCAAGCCACAGACGGGCCTCAGAAAAAAACCTAAACCTACCAATACCTGAGATCTTGGATTTCCAACCTCCAGAACTGTGAGAAAATAATTTCTGTTGTTTTTGTTACCCCAGTCTGTGGTAGTTTGTTATGGGACCCTTGGCAAACTAACAGGGCTACCCTCAGTATTATTTGTTTTTCTGTAATATGCTACAGTGTCAAAATATAAAAACAAATTTTAATTTCCAAAGTAATGATATTTAATATCTCCTTGAGCTAAACATGACCCAGGATTTCATTTGGGGGTATATGCCCAACAGAAATGTCTGCTGACTATCCACTATAAAGCTATTCACAGCAGCTTTATTATAGCCCCAAACTGGAAACAAATGTTCATCGACATGAAAAAGGATCAATACATTGCGGTATATTTACAAAATGGAATATGACATGAATTTAAAACAACATGAATACATGCAACAAGCCGATGAATCTCAAAATATAATTTTGATTGAAAGCTAGACACAACAGAATACCTGCTGTGTAATTTTATTTAAGTGAACTTCATACATAGCTAAAACTAATTTATAACGATGATAGACATCAGATTCAGGATGACACTGGGTAAGTAGGTAGTGAACAGGAAAGGAAGTTTAGGGGACAGTGTGATGAAAATTTTGTGTATATTATCTGATTGGTGGTTACATGAATGATTATATAAATTTAAAAAATCATGGAACAGAATACTTAATATCAGCACGGTTTTTATAAGTTACAATTCAATTACAAAATGAAAACTAAAAAAAACAAAATGAAAACTAATATTATCCATTTCATGTTATTTTTAAATGTACATTTCATGATAAATAGGTCACTCTTCTTATATCAAATCTCTGATACATCTTCTTTAAATTGGAATTTATAAGTTGGGCAGGAACCAGAAAGTTATACATTTTGCTTAGGAACTCTTCTTGGAAATAATGCCATTTTTTAAAGTGTAATAAAGCTTTCCTAAGCACTTGATCTTTCACATCCTTTATTTGCACATGTTGCTCCTCATCTGCCCAGGGCCCTTTCCTCATACTCTTCTTCAGACCCTTGCCTCTAATATGGAAAACTACCTGTTCTTCCAGAGGCTGTTTAAATGTCACTTTTGTGTCCTCTCTGAAGCTGCTTTCTACGGTCTCAAGCAGACTTAGTTATGTGTTCTTGAACTTACACTATATTGTAATATGTTTTTATGTGTGTGTCTCCTGCACTTAAAAGATGCCCAAATTACTGAATGAATAAGCTAATGTAATAAATTGTATATAGACTTAACCATGGGATAGGAGTGAGTTTGGCTCTTTGAATTATGTTAAGAGAATATTGTTTCTTTGATTAGAAGCGTTATCCTTCTTTATTGCTCACATGGTAATTTGTGCATTTCTTCTAAAAGCTTGAATCAAAGTATAATTTATATGTCAATCTCCCCTACATGCTAGAAGATTTCACAAGTACCAGCACTGTACTTTATTTATTCTTATTATTCCATTACTGCACTTACTGGCATTACAGACAGTAGTTGGCACTTAATAGATGTTTGTTATATGATTATGAATCAGTAAATTTAGAAGCAGTCATTTAAACAATGAATACAAAAAGCTGTCATATTTACCCATTCATGAGATTTGCCATACTACTCATTACCACTTTCTGAGCTGATTTAAATTTTTTTTAAAGGTCTTTACTACTAGAGTGCAATTTGCATCAGAAAATTTGCAAAGTCCTTCATGGATAATAAAGTTTCCTAATAAATAATGAAAAATAAAGGTTTATTGGGAACCTATTTTTAAAAAGATTTTATTTATTTATTCATGAGAGACACACAGAGGAGGCAGAGACACAGGCAGAGGGAGAAGCAGGCTCTCTGCAGGGAGCCCTATGTGGGACTCGATCCTGGAACTCCGGAATCACGCCCTGAGCCAAAGGCAGCCGGTCAACCACTGAGACCTCCAGGCATTTCCCTGAGAACCTATCTTGAACAACAAGAGGAAAATTATGAAAATAAGTTTACCTAATATTGCATTTAAAAAATAAAAGTTTTCAGTGCTCTAAGAATAAATAAATGAATAAGATATTGATCCTGTCTTTTACAGCCACTCTATGGCCTCTAGTGCCAAATATAATCCCAATATATACAACATTTATTCTGACTAAAATATGTGGTAACTGTTATATGAACTCTTCCATTTTGCCTTTGATTTGAGCATGACTTTGAATATACTCATAAATAAAGTCATTAAAGATCAGTAAAGTGTCTCATCAATTTCATCAATCTTCTTTCTTGATCCTTGGTAGGCATCTATTGTCATTAACTTTGTTCCAACATCCTTCCTTTATGTTAGCCAGTATAAATAAGTCAGATTTTCATTTGTGAAGAACTGCAACTGTAATTTGAACATTTCTTACCATTTCACTTTCATTAAATGCAAGAAATCCCACAACCTTTTCAAGATTCACAAATTATCTTTACAAAAAATTTGTAGTGTATTCTTAATTTCTTGAGACACTGTACAGCAATTACAGAGACTTAAATACAATTAGTGGAGTAAATAATTTTAAACAGACAGCAAATTTTGAATGATCAGTCATAAGAAATACATCAGCAAAAATGCTCTTATACTGACCAGGCTTTTCTTCCTTTCATAACCTCAGACCTCTAGATAGTAATTATATAAAAATACTTATACAGTAAATACTCAGATGAGTAATCTGTGGAATAAAATACATTAAGTATAAGTGAGAATATATATGTATAAAAATATTAAATATATAATGTTTAAATATATTATGTTAAATAACTATTCAATATGTAAAAATTAAATATATATAATATATATTTATCAAATATTAAGCATAAATATACTTATTTCCAAACAATATTCTACATCATTTATATACATCATTATTCTCCAGAGCAACTATATGAGATAGGCAATTTTTATCCCCATCATGTAGATTAAAAACAATAACAAAAATAACTTTTTTTACATTAAGATTAAGAATCTTACCCAAGAGGTAGAGGCAGGCTTCAAACCAGAAAATTCTGAACTGTCAGTTTCTTTACATCCAATGATATATCAACATCCTTTTACATTTTTATAACTCTAGCTAACCCTTTCTCGGACCAATCTCAGTTAATGAGGTTTTCGGGAGTTGGGCTAAGTGATCTTAGGAAGCCTTCTATCTTTGTAACACATTAATATTGAACTATGTTCAGTGGAACCATTATTTTTAATAATTATAAAATATTTCTGAAACTTTTATGTTTCTAATGCACATTACAAATTTCCATTTTAGTATATAAACAATTCAGGAGCCTCTTTATTAAAGAACACTAACACTTCATAAAATGCAGTTTGGAAAATGTCGGCTAAAAACAGGAACCTTTTTCACCTTTCAGTTGTTTTCTTCTCCATCTCTCATCAGACATTCACTATTTGGGATATGATTGTGTTCACAATGAACTTGATTGTTCAACTCCTAACGGTTTTACTGAAAGGAATAGATGTTTCTTTAGATAATGTATTATTATTCAGTATGATTTATCCTTAAATAGACTTTCAATGGCAATTTTAATAGAAATCAAGAAAAATTCAAATGATACCTAATAAACCCAATCTAATTGCAAATGTGCCTCTTGAATACGAAAACTTGGGAACATTTTTAAAAAGTTTTCTTTCCAATCAAGGCAAAATGCAACAACAGCAAGAAGTTTCCTTCTTTTAGTTTCATAAAAGTAAATTTAAGTGTACCTCTCCAGAATAGTTGGATAACAACAAAAAATATTGTGATATCAATATCCACACTTTTTACAAGATCCTGTCTTTTACAGCCACTCTATGGCCTCTAGTGCCAAATATAATCCCAAGATAGACTCTCTGCAATTTATGTCTCATATATTAAAAACAAACCACATTTTACAATCTAAAAGGAAAATAAATTTATTCATTTTTTTTTGTTTTCTAAAATAGGAAATTTATCCTGAAGTATTTGCAGCATTTTTTTTTTAAATAACAATCTTCCAAATTAGGACATGACAGATAGAAGCCGTTAAATATTTCATCAAGCTTTAGTATCTTCACAATTTCAGTCAACTTTGCTCTAACTTTATAGAAAGTGAAACAAGCTTACTATATATCTGATTTCCAGAGATCAGACCGAAATTTTGATAAAACAAAGTAATTCAATATTTGTAGGAAAGCGCATTGGTAGAACCTACTCTGTTGTTGTGCCTCCTCTCTGTGGCACCAGGAAGTGGTTTAAAGCCCTATAAAAACATAACATTGCTGGGGAAACTAATAGGTTGATGTAAGTGGAAATTCAATATAAACAGGTTTGACAAATGTGGGGAAATCTAACATTGAGCCTATGGGATTTTTGGCCAGACTTTTAAATTTGATTGATAGATTTAAGAATTTTATATATATGGATTCAATACAAGTGGGTATCATGGTATCAAAAAAGCAATATTATCAACTAAAAAAGTTGCAAAACTCTATCTCCCAGGCATTGAATGTGTAATTTCTTTTCTTTTTTTTTCTTTTAGCTACTAAAGTTAACTGTTGCTATCCATTTATTTTTACCTAGTCTTGGGGTGGTTTTGCATTTGACCATGTTTCCATTTGAGTGTCATAGATGTCTTCATTCTATCAAATCAGCCTTTAGTGATATGTTCTCTGAGGACAATCTTTTCTACTACTTTTTGTTTGATTGCAGTTTTGTTTGCTAATGTCATTTTAAAATTCAGTTAAATAGGGATCCCTGGGTGGTGCAGCGGTTTGGCGCCTGCCTTTGGCCCAGGGCGCGATCCTGGACACCTGGGATCGAGTCCCACATCGGGTTCCCGGTGCATGGAGCCTGCTTCTCCCTCTGCCTGTGTCTCTGCCTCTCTCTCTCTCTCTCTGTGTGACTATCATAAATAAATAAATTTAAAAAAATTAAAAAATAAATAAAAAAATAAAATTCAGTTAAATAAAATGTCTTGTAATTCAGTTTCTCAAAGACACTTCCTATATTGTATATATTCTTGTAGATACCATCTTCTTTAATCTAATGGAAAGGAAAAAAATGCTAACTATGTGAATAAAAGTTATATTTTAAACGAAGATTACTTTTACTTGTTCTAGCCACTTTGGGGAACATTTATAAATCCTGAAATCTTAATGTCAGAAACTATAAAAATAAAATTAGCAGTTACTAATGTGGCCTCACACTCACACTGCAGTTTAAAAAAGCATATATTTTTAAATCAAACATTTTATATCCTAATCAAGCCTGTATTAATTTAGTTGGAGGTTCTCTACACATCATTAACATGCATATGTGAGAAATATCAGATTTGTGATATACTTCTCTATTATAGCAAATCCTATCTATCTAACAAATAGTATTTTCATACTAAGCAATATGAATTAACAAATGATATTCATGATCAAATACATTGGAAGTGATAGATTCTGAGTAATTTTGTGCAATGAAATACACATAAATCTAAAATTAAAGAAAATGAATCAGTCAATCCAATTCATACTATTAGTTGCAAGATAGATGGGAAGCACAAACTAGCTTAACTCTAGAGATATAGATTAAATAATAATAAGGCCGGATAGTATGCTAATGGAAAGAATATGTGGAAATAAATAAACAAATATTATATAAATGTATATGAAAATACAGAAAACATATTGTGAATACATAGAAAAATAAACGTAAATTTATCTTCTAGATTTAAGAAGATTTAAGTTTACTTAGATATTGAAATAATAATTATGGAATTAATATGTAATTAAATACTTTAAGTGCTGAAACCTATATCTGAATTTAAAAGGAGATTATTTTTGCTCCATTAAAAAGGATTTTGGGGGGTGCCTGTGTGGCTCAGTGGTTGAGCATCTGCCTTTGGCTCAGGGTGTGATCCTGGAGTTCCGGGATCAAGTTCCAAGTCAGCTCCTGTGAGGAGCCTGCTTCTCCCTCTGCCTACACCTCTGCCTCTCTTTCTCTGTGTCTCTCATCAATAAATAAATAAAACCTTTAAAAAAACAAAAAGGAGTTTTGGTGTTGTTTATTCTCTACAGATCTAGAAGCAATTAACAAAAGAATGAAATTTCTATAATACCTATTTTGATAAGATATAAAATTATTATAAAAATCTCTTGGGCCAGCATTCAATTTTTAAATGAATTTCTAAAAGATGTTTACTAGTATTTCAAATATAAGACAACTATGATGACTAGATTCCATGGGAATCCATTAAAATAGCACTATCTATATTAGCAATTCATTTTGTAAAATTAGAGGATATATAAAGTTTAAACCATAAAAATATTGTACCTCATTAATAAATATGTTACTCACTGTTTCATTTAACCTAAGTCTATTGAGTTATCCAGGGAATCAGAACCAATAGGAGGTTGAGAAGTGCCATGATCTGTCATCAGCAAGCCAAAGGTTCAAGAAAGCCACTGGTGTAATTCCAATACCAACCAAAAGGCCTTAGAACCAGGGATGCCAATGGTGTGAGTCCTGGTCCAAGTCTGAAGGCCCAAGAACCAGGAGCACCAATGTGAAGATGAATATCTCCACTTAAGCAGAGGGCAAATTCACCCTTTCTCAGAATTTTTGATCATTCAGGTTCTCCAAGGCTTAGATGATGTCCACCCACACTGGTCAGGTAGGATCTTCTTTACTCAGTCTACCAATTCAAATGTTAATCTTTTCCAGAAACACTGTCTCAGACATATTCAGAACAATGTTTTTACTAACTATCTGGGCACCCCTTAGTTGACACATAAAATTAATGATCACAGTAATTGCCTTATAATTAGTTGTATAGTAATTTAAGTATAGAGTCTGGGCCATAATGCAGTTTTACCTATTGATTTTCTTAGCATACTATCAAAATAAATATAATTGTGTAGTTCATATATTTTCTCTAAGAAAACTTTTTGTTTTTGCTGGTTTAAGTCTAAAAGGAAGAAAAGTGGGGAAAAGTTTTCAGCCTTAGAAAAGAAGAACATTCTGCCATTTACAGCAATGTAAAAGAATCTGGAGGATATTATGCTAAGTAAATTGTTAGACATAGAAAGATGAATACTATCTGAACTCACATATATGGAATATAAAAAGGTACAGTGCTAGAAGCAGAGAGTAGAATGGGGCTTGCCAGGGGGCAGGGTGGTGAGGGAAAAGGCAGATATTCATCAAAGGATACAGTTTCAGATATGCAGTATGAATCAATTATGGAGAGCCAATGTAGAGCAACAAGACCATGGTTGATATACTATATTTTATACTTGTAATTTGCTGACAGTTGATCTTTTTTTTTTAATATTTATTTTTATTTACTTATTTGAAAGCGAGAGAGAGCACACATGTGCAAAAATGGGGAGAGGGGCAAAGGGAGCCGATCCCAAGTAGACTCCGTCTGTGCTAAGCACAGAACCTGAGGTGGGGCTTGAGGAGAGGCTCAAGGCAGGGTTCCATCCCAGGACCCTGAGATCATGACCTGAGATCAAAACCAACAGTTGGAGACTTAACTGGCTGAGCCACCCAGGTGTCCCATTAAGAGTGGATCTTAAGAGTTCTTACCACACACACAAAAATAGTCACTATATCAAATAATGGGCTTATTGACATGATTGTAGTTATCATTTCACAATGTATATGCATGTCAGATCATCGTGTTGTACATCTTACATAAACTATTGTCAATTATATCTCGATAAAGATAAAAAATCTATTGTCATACATGGCAATAGGAAAAAAATGTAATAAGGACACAATCTCATTATTCTTCAAATGCATGAAGACCCACAAAGAAGGGTAGATACAACAGAAGCTTGTTGGTGTTACAGCTTCAAGCAAGTTTGGCCACTGTGCCACTTTAAACCATATTGTATATCATATGCATTACAATAGGCACTTCATTAATATTATAATAAATATTCAAAAAAAGAAGAAAGAAAACATGAAAAGGATTACTTTTGGCATAAGCCATCACATTTACCAGCACCAAAGTCCTCTTTTGATTTTAATCATTTCAAGTGGAGTTCTTATGAAATTGAAAGTAAATTGAATGTGTACATTTATGTTTGTAACATAGTGCTTATTTTACATAGTAATCTTCACTAATTTACGCATTATTTTAAAAGCAAAATTTCACTTCAATAATTTATTTCCTAATTTTCTGAGCTAAAAGCACTCACACCTCTTTTACTTTGTTTCTATTATCCTTTTTTTTCGAAGTTTGCTTGTTTTTTCCCCCGGAATATTATCTTCAGATATTTAACCAAAATGATATTATAGCAAGCTTTTCTGTCTCCTTTTACCTATTACCTATTATTCTCCAGAAAGACTATACAGTTTTTATTTTTATACATAAAGTTTAAAAGCCAAATATTGGCTCATTCTTTACAAAACTTTAAAGAATACAACTTTCTAGCATTTGAGAATATGAATAGTTTTTTAAAGTTAAGCTTTCTTCTATGTTTTTCATTGTGTATTTATCTATATCACTATATTATTGTATGTATCAAGTTTCAATGGCATTTCAAAATGCACAATTTTCTATGAGGCGCTATTTATTCTCTTATTCCATAGATGTTTGCTAAGTTCTTACCTGTAGGACCTAACATGGCCTCTAACATAAAGCCTTTCCCATATGCAGTTGTGTCAAGGATTTAATACAACGCCAGTCATGCTGTATGACAGTGCCATACACACTCTGAGGCACCAGCTGATGTGGATACTTATGGGTTTTGCCACGCAATCTTCACATTCTCTTCTATGATAATGAGGTTATGGTTTGGGCTATGGTGACCCATTCAGCGCACTTGTATTATGGAAGACTGATTCCTCACCACTCACTCCCCAGAAGCACCAGCAGACCAGGTCATCCAGGCCTACAACATTTGGTGCATTTCCTTTTTAAGATCAGAGATAAATGCAGCATCTAATAGATCTAATGGAATGTACTAAGACTCCTCCTTCTTCCTATAAAACCTGGAACAGGAGCAGCTGGAGCAGCTGCCACAGAGAGCTCACTGTGACTCAACACTGCAGAAGCTAATTGCTTCTTGAGATCAAGAAAGCTTCAGCAAAGCTGGAGGGTCCACTCATTTCATGTGGAAGCTGGGATTGCACCCTGCTTGCACAACCACACCAGTCTATGTTGGCTTTAGGCTTCTCTTTAGTTTTTAATCATTTCCAACCTAAATAATATCAATACATATTTGGGGTTCACAATAAACCCCAAAATGATAAAACTATCCCTATTCTGTTGGACTTACAGGGCCAACAGACTAGTTAGATATACAGATTTTATCAAATAATTGTGAATGTGGTGATTTAGTGTCTACAGTACAGTGGTAGCTGTGAACACTATCTTGGAACTAGTAGTTTAGCTTTTTATAAATAATTTTGAAAGCAATTTTTTCTTTTTGAATTATAAGATTTTGTTTTGATTCTTACAATTCTAAAGTGGAAGAAATGTAAGCAAAGAAATGTGTGACACACACACCTATGTAGCTGATCAGAAGGGGAAAATATACTCTTCTTTTATAGACATTTATGTATTCATTAATTTACTCATTCATTCATCTATTCGCCAATTCATTCATATACTTATTGGTGCCTCATGTGTACATGGTTCTGGTATACCCTAAAAAACAAAAGTTAGCCTTTTCCCTCAAGGATTTTATTAGATGGAGAAAGTTTATTTAGTGTCTCCAGTACAGTGGTAGCTGTGTTCAGTAGCCTTCTGGGATTCAAGGTTCTATCTATCTATCTGAAAAGTATATATTTTGTATAGAGTTCTCTGCAAATGCTTGAGAGAAAGCATTCCCAAGAACAGACAGGTAAGTAGAATTGGAGTGGCATTTTAAGCACATGGAAAATAGCACACAAAATCATGTGGTAAGAAAGAACATGAGAGAAAGAAGGCTGGTAAGTTTGTGGGAAATTGGTGAGTGAAATTTGAATGGGACATAATTGAATCTTGGAAAGCCATGGTGAGACTTCTGCTAATTACCATATGAGCAAACATAAGGGAATGAAAGGGAGCTTTGGGATGGGGCACAGGTGATGAGATTTTCTTTTTAAGTAGATAACTTCTATTGCAGGGTAGAGAATAGCATGGCTGAGAGCAGTGGAGGCCAGGCTTTGCTAAATGAGGTGTGCTGGAAGAGGGAGCCAAGAAGAAATCCAGCACGTCAACAAAGCACACACAGACATACAAAGACATGGTGAGGGTGGATTGTGGGATAGCAGTGGGGGCAATGCTTATTTGGCCATTTTGTCTAAAACATAAATGGCCTTGAAGCCATATCCAAACCCTCTTTTCATTTCACAAGCTTGGCTTTTTTGCCCTCCTCCATACTCTGAATGGGAATGAACTAAAGCAATTCTACAATTTGATTAATACAGATTTTTTATTAATGTACAAAATTTTCACAAGAATATCACTTGATTATTTAACTATTTTCCTCATTTACTCAACCCACTTTTAAATGTAAATACAGCTAGAAAGGTGTTCTCATGAGATTTAGTGGGTCTTTAAAACTCAAAGAAAAACAGTCTACTTACTTGACTTTTTGTCTTCATGAATTTTCTCAAGTGATAATTTTAGGGATTTTTCTTTTCTTCCTTAGTTTTCTCTAGTGATAATTTTAGGGAATATCACTGAATATTTACTAAATTCTAAAAATCAATAATTATAATTTACTGATAATATGAAAAGCAAGTCTTATCATTTTCAAACTTAAATAGCCTGATTATTAGTTCAGCCATTTAATGTCATACTTTATCACATGTAAAATCATAAAAACCACATAAAACGGCATGAAAGATAATTTTTAAAAAGAAAAGTACCTATTGTATCAATACAGATATTTTTTAGTTTCTATATTTCCTTCAGAGACATATATATATTTGTTTATTTTTTAAAGATGTTATCTATTTATTCATGAGAGACACAGAAAGAGAGAGAGGCAGATACCCAGGCGGAGGGAGAAGCAGGCTCCATGCCGGGAGCCCGACGTGGGACTCGATCTTGGGTCTCCAGGATCACACCCTGGGCTGAAGGTGGCGCTAAACCGCTGAGCCACCCGGGCTGCCCATTTCTGTGATTTTAATAAAAATCAACATGCATTTATCTCCACTTGATATAATCCGTTTTTTAAGCACGGTCTTCACAATTATAATTTCATGATTACATAATATCTCATTGAAATTTCTGCCATGGTGTACAAACTTACCCTCTCTTAGCTGAAAATTTATTTCAATATTTTTGCTATTTTAGATAGCGCTGTAACAAATGGTTTTACATTGCATATTTTTAACATATTAAATATATATTTCTTTTTTGCTGCCATACTGTTTTGCAAATTGTGCACCAATTTTACTTTGTATATAGATTTGCCAGATTCTCCAGGATGGTGAACTCTTTTTTATTTTAAAGATGAGAGAATAGGGCAGCCCGGGTGGCTCAGTGGTTTAGCGTTGCCTTTGGCCCAGGGCGTGACCCTGGAGACCTGGGATCGAGTCCCATATCGGGCTCCCTGCATGGAGCCTGCTTCTCCCTCTGCCTGTGTCTCTGCCTCTCTCTCTCTCTCAGTGTCTCTCATGAATAAATAAATTAAAAAATCTGAGAAAATAAATAAATAAAGATGAAAGAATAAAGTTGAGAGACCATAAATTAAAAAAAAAAAAAAAAAAAAGCGGAAGTAACCAAATCGGGGCATGTAAACCAGAAGATCATGTCTCTTCCCACTAAACTACTAAATCTGACCGTCAGTGCTTTTGTAGGATATGGCACAGAATGATCCCTCAATAAGGTTCTCACACATATAACTGAATAATTACCTCAAATTCATTGATACTCAGGATTATAGTCAACAATAAAAATTAGAAGATAAAGACTACATAAATTAATATTAGTAGGAAACACCTTCTCCCCCCAACACTGTCCCCTTCATCCATTCTTTAGGCATTTCCACACCCTTGTATTCAGCCTATATACATAAAGTATATGCTAGAGCCTGTGGCTTTGTGGTGTACCGTAGAGATGGTGGAGCCTGAAAATACAAGCAAAATGAATTTGCTTGTAAAATAACCTGGCTGCACATTTTATTCCTAATTTCATCAGAATCCAAATGGCAGATGCTCTGAAGGAAATAATGTTTGCAAATTTTTACTTAGAATAGATTTGATTTAAAGAGTCAAATTAGGGCAGCCCGGATGGCTCAGCAGTTTAGTGCTGCCTTCAGCCCAGGGCCTGATCCTGGAGTCAGGGGATCGAGTCCCATGTCGGGCTCCTTGTATGGAGCCTGCTTCTCCCTCTGCTTGTGTCTCTGCCTCTCTCTCTCTCTGTGTCTCTCATGAATAAATAAATAAAAATCTTCTAAAAAATAGTCAAATTTGAATAAATCTAGAAAAGTGTTGTAGGCTTAGTATCTAATTTATTTGAAGAATAATATTTAGATATAAATAACATATTTAATGTATAATGAATCTTACATGTTGCATTTTGGACTAGATAATTCTTTGTCAATGAATGTGGGGTGCAGGGAGGGTGTATTGTGGGATACTTGGTGACATCTCTGGCCTTACCCAACAGATGCTAGGAGCAACCAGCCAAGTTGTGATAAACAAATATGTCTCCTGATATTCAATGTCTCCTTCAGGAAATGGAGAAGTAAAATCAACCCTGGTTAAGAATCACAGTACTATGCAGAAAAGCCACTTGATTTCAAACTCTACCTCGTACGAGTTACTTGATTCAAATGAAAATGTTCATTTAAAAAAAAAAAAAAGAAAATGTTCATTTAAATAGTTTGATTCTGCCTGTTCTGGTAAACTCAATCAAATTCAATTGGTTGTTATTATTTATCTTATTGTTGTTATTAGTGTTAATACTTGGGATCTCTCACCAACAATACGATTTGCATATGGTTTTCATCAAGTCATGAGCAGTTTAGGCACCCTCAAGGTGCCATTTTTTTTTTCCAAACACTATCTTGGAACTAGTAGTTTAGCTTTATATAAATAATTTTGAAAGCAATTTTTCCTTTTTGAGTTATAAGACTTTGTTTTAATGCTTACAATTCTAAAGTGGAAGAAATGTAAGCAAAGAAATGTGTGACACACACACCTATGTAGCTGATCAGAAGGGGAAAATATACTCTTCTTTTATAGACATTTATGTATTAATTAATTTACTCATTCATTCATCTATTCGCCAATTCATTCATATACTTATTGGTGCCTCATGTGTACATGGTTCTGGTATACCCTGAAAAACAAAAGTTAGCCTTTTCCCTCAAGGATTTTATTAGATGGAGAAAGTTGACATTTGAGAGCAAATACCTAATAGTAGGAAATAATAATATAAGGTAAGTACTGAGTGCTAAGGCAATGGCAAGAGGTATAACTAACCCAAATTCTTTAAAACCAAAAAGGTAAGAGCCTGGCTTAATTCTGGAGTTCAGTGTTGGAAAACTTTAAGGTAAATTCCTGTTCAGAGTAGCAAGTCTACATATTTTTGACTGATGAAATTAGTGGGAAAAGCTTTCTGCAGAGAAAGAAAAGTTTGTATTCTTGAACATTACTTATTCTAGGACAGTCTTTGAAAAATGCTATCATATATAAGCACATAGTAATCCATATGGTTTGACTTATAAGGAAACTTTGACCTTGTGAATAAAAATTTTTTCTTATCACTTAAGATTATTTCTGTCAATAGTGAGATAAAGCAAAAGAATATAGATTTGGGGAAATATTACTTAATTAAATTATTAAAAAGATTTCTTTTTTTTCCTCTAGTTGCATTGATATATAACTGACATACAACATTGTAAATTTAAAGTGTACAAGACGTTAATTTGGTATATTTATTTTTATTTTGTCTAAAAATTTTATTTATTTATTTATTTATTTATTTATTTATTTATTTATTTATTTAGAGTGAGTGAGTGAGTGAGTGAGTGAATGAGTGAGAGAGAGGTAAAGGGAAAGAGAATTTCAGACAGACTCCCTATTGAGCATGGAGCCAGTCAAAGGCCTTGATCTCATGACCCAGGGATCATGACTTGAGCCAAAATCAAGAATCAGACATTTAACAGACTGAGACATGTAGGTGCCTCAATTTGAAATATTTAAATATTGAGAAATGATTACCACCTTAGCATTAGCTAACACTGTCATTACATCACATAATTACTATGTTCTATTTGTGATGAGAACATTTATGATGTACTCTCCTAGCAAATGTATGACACAGTATTATTAACTATAATCACCATGCTATATGTTAGATACCCAGAACTTATTCATCTTCTAACTAGAAATTTATACTGTAGGACCAACATCTCCACATTTCCTCTCCTCCAGCCTCTGGCAATCATTATTCTACTCTGTATTCCTATGATTTCAGTTTTTTTTTAATCCCACATAAATGTGATATAATATAGTACTTGTCTTTGTGTGACTTAATTCATTTGTGTCCTGAGGGTCATGATGTCTCTTCAGGTCAGGCAACTGGCTCTGCAGTATCAACAACGGTGTGGTCTTCAAAGAGCACTGCCGGGGTTCCAAAGTGGCTGCAAAGGCTGTCGAGGTCCTCAGAAGCTTCAAGGTCAAGTGGCTCCAGATCCGGGCAGGCAGCAGTTGTAGCCATTGCCAGTTGTGTACACAGACTTGGTTGAGGGGGCTAGCTGCAGTTATTTATGGAGTGGCAGTGGCTGGTTGCAGGTACATATGTAGTGATGAGAGTCCCGGTAGACACCAAGCACTGGGCTAACTTTGGGCACACTGGAAGTTGTTGAGATCCTGCTTGTCAAGGTGGGTTTTGTCATGGATGCATGATAGTAGAAGCCAGTGATGGGAGTCGTGCAGGGGTGCAGGTACACAGCTGAAGCTGCTAGCTGCAGATGAGTGCAGGGGTATGAGCTAGTGACAGAAGGCAGGACCTAATCTGTCAATAAGCATCTGTGGGGGCCCTGCTATCTGAGGTGCTCTCCTGTGGATGCACAATTTTCCTCAGGTCATGCATACATAATGGAGACCAGTGTCAGCCATGATGCCAGAGGTGTCTAGGTACTCTAATAGAGAGACTAGCCCCAAGGACATGCAAGACGGCGAGGGGTAGCAATAGGAGAAGAGAGAGACTCAGGTGTATGGTGTCAGTGAACATGAATACCAACGAGGTGAAATCTGGAGAACTCTGAAGAGGATAGTGATAACCTTTGGTTCCTTCTTCAGTGGCCTGACTGATGGATTTGTCTGTTGAGCGAGTCACTGTGATCTGTGATTGCTTCTGCTGCATAACTGCTCTTGGTGGCCTCTGCCTTTCTTTATTGTTGTTATCGATATGTTTTGTTTTGCTGGCCTGACTGGGGTGAAATTGAAGCCAGACCTTTGTATAATGGCCCGAAAGGCTGGGAAGCTGGTTGCTCACCCTTTTCTCCCTTTCTTGGTGAGGGACCCTCTCTAACTGGGAAGTTTCCTCTTGGCTTTGAGCAATACTAGCTTGGATATTAGGATGATGCAGGCAAAACAAAGCTGTCTTTCTTTTCTTTTTGTGTGGTTATTCTCAGGTCTTTTGCTCTACTGGGCTGCTGAAGTTTCTTAAGTGAACTCCAGAAGTGTTTTGAATGCAGATAACTGTTGTTGATCTTTGTGGGAGGACAGAGGCTTGAGTTTTCTGTACCACCAGATGGTGTGAAAAGGATTTCTGATGACATTCATGGTTAGAACTTTGCAACTGTGTCTATTATAATTTTTTTTTTTTTTTTGAGAAAAGAGAAGGTGCAGAGGGAAAGAATCTTAAGCAGGCTTTGCACCTAATGTAGAGCCCAACATGGGGCTTGATCTCACAACCCTGAGGTCATGAGCTGAACTGAAATTAAGAGTCAGACACTTAAACGACTGAGCCACCCAGGTATCCCTATTATATAGTTCATTTTAAGCTCATCTCAAATGTTCAACTTAAGAACGTTGTATTAGATCAGTTTAGTCAATAATGTGTCATCCACAAATCTGACGAGTTATTCTTCCAACTATACAAAGGAGCAAACAAAAAATGCTAGCCCCCAACCCCCCCTATAGATTGGTAATAATACCATTAATCCTACTCTTCGTAATTTAGTAGTTAAAAGCAGAGACCTAAAATCCAGACTGCCTGTATTTGAATGAATGCCAGCAGCTCTACTATTGGCAATTGTTTGTGATCTTTGCTCAGCTGTAAAACAGAGAGTTAGATGGCTTACTACATGGTAAAACACAAAACCATGACAGACACATGTTATATGTACAATAAATAGGACTGTCAATAGTATTATAGTTCCTCAGACATCTAGAAATCTACCTATCTTCACTGGCAACTATCCCATCAATTATCTTTCTGAAATACATCACAAAAGCTAATTACTTCAGGTAATACACAATAAAAATATGAAATGTTTCACTTCAAAAATTTCAAGTTTTTTTTCTTTTCTGTTAATGCTTAGAGTATGATAATTTAAAAACATGATAATTTTAAAATTCCTACATTTATGACAACATCTGCCTAGAGAAGATGACATTTTGTGCAAAATTTTTATTTATGCTCTCTGCTTTCATCAGACAATTTGCCCCCTGACAGCTTTAAGTGTCTTTAAATATTTTTAAATTATTATGAGATAAAATAAGAATAAATTCTGTTTTATTTAATAATTCATGATGTTACTATGTTTCAAGAATTTTTCCAAAATATAAATTGTTCCTGTTCCCATTTTATTACCTATTACATAATATTAACATATATAACAGATGAGCCTCAGAAGGGTATTATAATATTAATTTTGATTTGACTTTGATTAGATTTTTATTATCTCTTCCATTATGTATTATCCACACTAATACTATAATAGGCTTTTGTGTATTATAATCAAAGATTTATTACATTACCCATTAGAAAATATCAATGGTGTTATGCATTGAATCATTTAAAAGTATGCTACTTTGAGTGGAAGTTATTTCTCAGTTCTGAAAAAAAAAAAAAAGGTATTCCTTATAAAAAGCAGCAGTGTTTTTAAAGTCCATACCACTATTTGAAAAATATGAATATGTGTATTGTTCTTAAATAGCTGCAGATGGAAAGATAACACTGAAGACATACCAATATAACCCTCATGTATTTCCCTTACAGTCAGAACAATCCTACACTGTCATCATTCCTGACAGATTAAAGGGTGAATGTTTATTTAACATATGCATGTCCATTTCCTTAATAGTCCAGATTCGTAACTAGTAAAAATGTGCATTTACATATAATTTTTAAAAATTCTGGAATAGTTTGAGAAAACATGGGATTGAGAAATTCTTCTCTGCACCTTTTTTTGTGCTCTGAGCAAGGTTAATTGTGTAGAACATACAGAGCTTACTTTCCCATACCCTAGCCACAAAGTGGGGAACCATGAGTTTTGTTTCTCTCCATTCTTGTGATGCCCAACAGAGAGGCATGCAAGCTGGGTCCCTGTTTTCCTTCTGGTCATTAGGTTTTCCTTCTGGCCATCGAATTGTACAAACAGCCAATGCATGACGCCTCTTCCCAGAAATAGCCCCATGATGAAAGAAAATAATTTAAATTAGATAGTCTAACTCCCAAACAACCAGAGTAGAACTGCATTTTGATTTGAAGTGAGTTTTCACCAAATTGAGTTTTTTTTTTTAAGGGAAAAATTGTTGAGTCAATCCTATGTCATTGTTTTTGTTTTTAACCATACTTGTTACAAAAGAAAAAAGCCACACAGATTTATGTCATACATGAAATAAATACTGATCACATAGATAACACTCTAGTAAAACTCTTTCAGTCAGCTAAGAACATTAAAGCTAGCATTGGCAAATCTGTAGTGGGAAGATTAAAGCCCTTTTTTTAAATAAGAAAATAAAATTGTCTCACTGCATTTTTCATGGCATATAAATTCTTTAGCCCTCTATACCTCAGTTGCTCCTAACACCCAAAGCAGAACCTTCCCCTTCATTTAATGACTTCTAGAAAGTGTAAAGGGTGCTGTTTTACCCACCGTGTGCGAATGTGAACAATGATCACACAGGGAGTTCTTAATAATCTTTTGTACCCTCTTAGAAAAATGGTTGTAAGCTATATGAGGGAAGAGATTCTGTTTTTAAATATATTTTTATTCTATGCCCTCTCATCCTCAGTCACACAGCTCTTGTACATCTCACATGTTTAATACATGATTATTCGACTAGAAATTACAAGAGTTATCCCCATCAAGCTGTCTATCTTCTGAAGATATTAGGAATACCCCACAGCTGTTGGCGCATCTTGAGCCCTCCAAAACCCTGAAAAGAGCCACACAACAAAAGCTATTTCATTAAGTGAAAAGTCTCCAGAACTGCCCCCAAGGAGAAGAAACTAGAAACATGCAAAGGGTAAATTAGGAATGAAGTAAACACACACAGCTACTGTCACATCTAAAACAAACACGTAAATAAAATAAAATAAAACAAACACATAAACAAGCAGAGAAAAAAAAAGTCCTCTGGCTCTATTAGCGTGAGAGCCTGTGAATCATTATCAGTCATTGGTCAGCGTTTTGAACTACTGGATTCAAAAATTTTAAGAAGAGTCTGATCGGACCAAACAATCTTTATAAGGGATCCATGGTAAAAATCTCAATATTTATCAAAGTAGATAATGAAATTCTCCTATAAGCAAGTTAGGCAGCAGCAAAATTGAACAGAGTAGGTGATGACACATATACACACAATTATAAAACACATGAAAATGCATAGCATATAAAGCTAAACATAACAAGTACCCATTCCATCTTTAGGGAAAAAACAAAAAAAACCTGACTTGAATTAAAACAACCTCTGGAGGTAGACTAATGTATATAATAAAAAACGAGTAAGTGTAAGGCGTGGGAAAAGTTCAGACATTCCTTCCGCATATTGAATCAATTAATAGCATGTACAAGGAAACCCTGATTATTTGAAGGAGTGGAGAAAAATGACTTGATTCTTTACAAGTAGTACAGACTATTATTAGTATTCCAGATAGACTGTGTTGTAGAGAGTCCATCATATGCTTTGATCTGTCTGCATCCACAGCTGGAAACTCTGCGCCTGGCTCTGGAAGCAGCACGATCTGACAGTCGTCTCCATCAGGAAAGTGAGTTAATGGTTGCAAATGTTAATCAGTGGATCAAAGCACAAAAGTGGGTGCAATTGGGTTCTTTATAAAAACTAATTTCATTTCCGATCGACCAAAACAATTAAAACATTTATAATTTACTTTTAAGTTTATCCTATAATTCTTATCTATAACTCCCTAATTTGTTCTTTCTTTTTTTTTCTTTTCTCTTCTTTTTCTTTCTTTCTTTCTTTCTTTCTTTCTTTCTTTCTTTCTTTCTTTCTTTCTTTCTTTCTTTCTTTCTTCTTCTTTCTTTCTCTCTTTCTTTCTTTCTTTTTTCTCTTTCTTTCTTTCTTTCTTTCTTTCTTTCTTTCTTTCTTTCTTTCTTTTTTCCTTCCTTCCTTCCTTCCTTCCTTCCTTCCTTCCTTCCTTCCTTCCTTCCTTCCCTCTTTCCTTCCTTCCTTCCTTTCTTCTGTTCCTTCCTTCCTCCCTCCCATTTTCTCCCTTCTCTCACCTTCTCTTTTCCTCATTTTCTCTCTGAAATTTTGTGTATTTTTAGCTTAAAGAGTAATCGGTATTCCAAGTGATCAAATCAGTAAAAAGTTGTTTAAAACATACACAAGATATAATTTAAATATGCATACCACAAATATACTGGCAGGTGTGCCCACATATACATGTCCATTCCCACTGCTATTGGAAATTCATTTAAGTGAGAGATAAGAAATTGAACTAGAGATACCATGCCGGTTTGGATTATCCAGCATCTATCAATGACAGTGACACTGAAGCAAGCCAAAAATAGCAAACTAATATTTTTCTCTAAATTCTTATGTGTCCAGACATACTTGCACTTTCAGAACTGCCTACAGAGGGGGTTTCTAAAACCTGCTATGATTCTACAATTTTAAAAATGAAATCGTCTGCATAATATTGTCATTATTTAAGTAGTCAATAGGCTGGTTATTATGATGAAAAAATATATTTCATAGTAAAAGGCAAAAAGTGTTCTAATGGGAATAAGGAGAAGTTGGTAAAAGTCAGAGAATCTGTTTGGCAGTTTGAACAGATCAGTTTGAACAGACAGTGAAAGTATCATTTCTTTAAAATTCCCATTGACAAATAAACTAAGACCATTATGTGAGACACCTAACTACAGCATCCGCGATGCTAATCAAATTTAAATGACCACATTTCAAGCTGAATGTGTTTAAATTTTTAAGCATTTAAAATTTGTTCATGAAAAATTAAGAGGGCATTAATGCACTTAACCAGTATGCCAGATTCATAGAAGATAGATCAAGAATTGGACATTGAAAATATTGCTTTCTCTTCCTCTTACTCCTCCTCTTCTAGTTCCTACACTCCTCCCTCCCCGCACCCCGGGCCCAATCTTCCCCTCTAATTGTCTTCACTATGTAGAATTTTGTATTTCCCAAGACTGTTTACTTGCATTGATTCAAATTTGGTAAATATTTTATTTCTTGGAGCAGCAACCCTACCTATACTAGAACCATTGATATTTTTAACCTATAGAGTTTGAAATTTGTCATGTTTGTCAGGCTTGCTTCTTAAGCACGTAGAAGGCAGATCCTATTTTCTAACCGTGGTATATTCTGGCACTTTATATAATGGAAACTGTACTTATAATTACTCTTCAGTGTTCATTCTAATGTTCGTGCCAATCTACTTAAATTTTAAAATTAAAATTTTAAATTTAAATATGCATTACTGAAAATAATGTTTTAACGTTACTTTCATCATTCCTAATTCCCAAAGCAGTGAAGGTGGAGAATGTAATTATGCCGTGTCTCTCAGACTCTAAGCATCACGATCTGTTAGCTACTACCTAACCAAACTATCCTAGCATTCCAAGGCACTTAAACTCCCAACTGTTTAGAAGCTCTCATGTCTAAACACTTGGGGACATTTTTTGCCTCAAAACATATGTCCTCGGAGTACCTCAAATGTTCTACTAGTACTCATGCAACTTACTATCAATTGTAGATGTATTTTATGCATTCATGCAATTCGTTTTATTGTGACTGCTTTGTTACATTTTGGTTTTACTAATAAAATGGCAAGGGTTCAGAGACGGCCTAAATATTTACCTAAGACAGCATTAACTATGCTTAGAAGGTGTTTTTTGTTTTGTTTTGTTTTGTTTTGTTTTTTTGCTGCTGAAAATATACATAACTGACTAATACAATTTTCTATTTCAATATGTAAATTCTTTAAGCTTCCCTGGATTCCCACTGGATTTTGATTATTGCTGTTTTTGCTATGGCTCTTAACTATTTTGTGTTATCCTATTATGCTTCTGAGTCATCTTATTTTTGCAATTTTCTCATCATTAGAACCTATATACATTTAATAAAGGAAAGTCTTTTGTCACATTTTGTGGTAATTTTTTGCTGTAGCAGTGCTCTATGAGGACTCTCCAAAAGGTTTAGAGTAGCTCCAATTAATTTTAAGCAGCAGATTCTCATTTGTCTTTAATTTTATCAATACAAAGTACATGGAAGATCTGCTATTTTGGGTTTGCATCTGTAAAGATGCATTGTGAGACCTTAATTGTTAAATATATATTAGTGTCAGTTAGCTTTCACCACATAACCTGTCACCTCTACATGTAGTGACTTAAAACAACAATCACTTAACTTATGCTTCTGTTGGTCTGTTGGGTATTTATTATTTTCTAGGTGACTTGTATGTGCAGTTAACTGGGAATAGATGGAAAACTGACTAGTGATTGGATGATCTAGAACATGTTTATATGTGAGGTGTTTGGCAGGTAGTTGGCCACGGAGATAAGGACGACTGGAAGACATGCATCTTATTATTATACAAGTTATCCCAGCCATCTTGGTGTTCCAAGAGCAATAAAAGGTCAGGCCCCAATACAGAAACACTTTGCAAGCATCTGCTTGCATCATACCTGATAATATAACATTAGTCAAAGCAATTCAGAAGGCTAGCAAATACACAAAGGATGAAAAAGTAGGCCTCTTGATAGGAGGGGAGAAAAAATGTATGGGCATTTTTGTAAACAGTCCCACATTAAACTAGAGTTCAGTGTCAATCCTTACCCTATTCTGTGACCTCAGGCAGGCATTTGCTGCCCTGCTTTTCTGCCTCTCCTATAAAATGAGGTGTTGGATTATATGAAGTTCAAGTCTTTCTAATTCCTTCGTTTAAAAGAAATTATTTCAAAGAAACATTGAAAATCAATAATTACCATAGTGATTGTTTTTTCTTTCATTTGTCATAAGTTTGGACATATAAATATTTGCAGTGAATTAATAAATTAACTTTTTTGAAAATTCAAGTTCCTTTTTAGGAATACAAATTTTAAATAGATTAGAAAATTTGCCCACTTTTTATTTATTTGACTTGAAGGCAGTTGAAAAAATTTCAATTGGTAATACTAAAAATAAGTATTTAGAATTTCAGTGTCTTATATTAATTTATATTCAAATAGTTGTCTATCAGAACAGATAATGTTCTCTCAATGAATTATAATTTATCCATTTAAAAAGTAGCATATCAGGGCATGCAGGTGGCTCTTTAGTCAAGTGTCTGACTTCTGCTCAGGTCATGATCTCAGGGTCCTCGATCAAGCCCCACATGGAGATCCCTGCTCAGTGGGGAGTCTACTTTTCCCTCTCCCTCTACTCCTTCCCCCCACGCTACCCTCTCTCTTTTCTTCAATAAATAAGTACAATTAAAAAAAACAAAAATTACTATATCCATGTATATTATATATTATTTAACTTAGGACAGGATGTGTACTTTTCTGAATTAGCAAGTTGAATTCATTCTTTCTGCCATTAGAAAACATCTTTAGTCTTGAGGGTTAGGGACTTTCACTGTCTTTCAAAGTGTGCAGAGAAAGAAAAAAAAAGAAGATAAGTTTTGTTGTTCTGATTATTGATTTCAAAATGCAAGAAAGCCAAACTTTAGAGAAGCTGCAAAAACAACTTGCTAAACTTTTTCTCATTGCATCTCTTTAATCCTTTCCTTACTCAAAGTTCCTTACTTAGACTAAGCTTGCACCCTCTCTCACCACCTCTGGCCAGCACCGCACTACTGAGTATCCTAGTGTCCTCGAGATTTAATTTGGAACTAACTACATCTCTTTATTCCTCACACAAAAGCTCGATCTCTTGCCAAAATTTGAATGAATGAGCCACATGGTTTGGAATCACCAAACTTTTGGTTTGGTTTGAATGTTTGAATGGTTTGAATGTTAGCTCTGTAGCTTAATGAATATAATTAGACAATTCAGTCAGTATCTCTAACCTCAATTTTTCCATGATTACAATAGAATTGATGGTACCTTTTTTTTTGGTAGGGTCATTAGAATATTAAATGAAATTATTCTTAGCAAAATTCCAAAGTAAGCATTCAATAAATTGGAAGTGGTTATTCCCTCACAAGAATGAGCCATTCTCCTGGGAAATGTTTCTAAACCTCCTGTATCTTGTGAGATTTGATTTTGTTGACTAAATAGTTAAATGACTCTAGCCTATATTTTTGTAATCTGTACCACTCTTAAGACGAATCATTTACTAAAGACTCTTAACAGGTTGGTAAATCAAAATAAATAGATCATTGTCTTTATATTAACTTACGTCACTAATATTCAAGTCATTTTTATTTCATATTTCTTAGTACATATTATTAACTGATAACTATAATAATACTATAAATGCAATAAAGACAGAACATTGTTATTTTTTGATAGTTTTCCCCTAAAATGACTTTAGTATTCGTTATGTTTTCTATCAGCATTTCTAGAGTTCTGAGTGATCAAGTGTTAAAATTAATGGCATTGTCTGTCAGAATAAAACCATACCTATAATTAAGTTTCTCATATTTGCTCTATTGTGGAACCTTTTAGGGAAAGCATTTGTCAATTTGGGGTAAAAGGAATTGCATTGCAGACGATACCAACTGTGAATGGAAACCTTGTCACATGAAAAGGACTCTGTTTGACTGAACCAGGTGGGACACCCAGCCACACTTTCAGGACACACTTTATTCCAAGTATACCTCTTCCTGAACTTCCTGAACTTTGTTCTCCAGAAGCATCTTGTTCATCCCAGGGGCATGAACTCAAGTCCCAAAATAGTAAGTGAAAAGTTTTGGTTAGCCTTTCACAAGCCTTTTTCCTTTCTTTTGTTTCCCACCCCACCTTCTCTTCTTCCTTCCTTTCTCCTTTCTTTCTTTTAAAATATGGACACAAAATATACCTTATTATATTATTTAACAATGTAGGAACATTCCCTAGATTCAATTTTAGATTGTATGTTCCTCAAATATTTTTCTTTTGCTGAGTTGTTGCATAGAGACAACTTCTGCAACATTTTAAGCAAAGCAATATGAACTTATTAAGTGGAAATATTTATGTCTTAATTCAGCTACACCAAATTTCACCAGTCCATATTATTGCAATCTGCCCGCTGAGTCACAAAGAAATGCCCGCTGAGTCACAAAGAAACAATATCATTGCGAACCCTGGCTACTACACTGACAAACCAAATGTGGAATCAGGGTTGATTCTGTGAATAATCTTTGGGAAGTTCTGAATCCATTAGGATACATGTTCCTTTGCCATATGCTAGAGAATTTATAGACCTTTTTGACATTCTTGTAATGCAGAAAACTGACAAGCAGTTGTGTAGCCTAGATCATCCTTCAAAAGTCCTTATCAATATCAAGACTTTCATGATGGCACATGTTCCTTTTGGGCTACTAGATAAAAACAAAAGACTGTGTTTTCTTTCCCATGGAATCTTGATTTTTGTTATGACATGAAAAGAAATTATAGAATAATAAAAAATTAAAAAGAAAGAAGTGGCATTAGTTAATTCATCAAGCATACTAAAGAAAAACATTTGATATAAATACTACTTCCCCTTTTTTATCACAAGTCTTGTATAAGGAACAATTCCTTTTTTAAAATTCCCCTGGCTATTCGGGGTCTTTTCTGATTCCTTTTAACTGAAGAGTATATTACTAAATTCATATGGTATATTTGACCTTAATAGCATATTTGTTTCTGTATAAGTGTTCTATTATTGCAGTTTAATATGTTTACTACATAAGTAGCTAGCATAAGACCTCTATTTTTCCTGAGAGCTAGCAAAAGTAAACAGCTTTGTTATATTTCAAATTCCTTACTTAGTTTTAGCAATATTTGTAAACTTCTCATGGAAAAAAATATATTTAGTAAAATTTTGGGAAAAGTGAGCTGCATCTTTATGGCTTTTGTAATTATTAAAAACACAGAATGATTATTTCTGTTTCTTCCAAGAAACTTTACATTACCTATGAGGGTATGGGAATTACAAACATTCCTATTGGCAAGTGAAATTGTTTTTAATATATAAAACATGTGCAAATGTCTGTTATTCTCAGAATACTTCGGAGAAATATGCAAATGTCTTGTGTATCAAAATATTAAGGTTGTCCATTTTACCCCTATTTCCCAAATGACTGCTTATTTTCTTTCATGTGTGGGTAATATTATAAACCTTGGTTTGTTATCAAATTAAATTAAGATCAGAGTTAATTCCCCCTTGTTTCATATTCAGAATCCTATTATGGTATGTTCAAATTTAAGGGCTTCATATTCAAGAATACAAACTGAAGAGTATATGACCCATTTAAGATTTTATCTTTTTCGGAAAATGCATTTTAAAATCTAGCACTTGATTAGATGAATGAATACTTGCATTTACTCATTTGTGTAGTTCATATATCCATATAATTCTTCGTAAAAAACCAGTTGTATTTTATACATATTATATATTTATACCATATTTGAGTTTTGCACTGATGATTACAGTCTTTAATTAAAAAAAAACTAATCGTATTTCATTATAATCCCAAGGGTTGAAACAAAACAGATTCTAATATGAACGCTTTAAAGAGTATTTTTTCTATCAAAACTAGCAGGAAAGTGATCATTTCAAGCACATAGTCATTAAGGTATACTTGGTTAATTTCTTCTCAGCTCCTTTTAACACACATGAAAATTTATGTTTGACAAACAATGACAATCAAATCGAACTATTATTTGATCCTTTGCTTAACTGCTATGTATGTAAATGACTCATTGATCTGACTGCAGTGACCTGCTTCATAACATGTCTTTTCTATGGTTTTAGCTTTCAGAATCTATTTAATTTTTAGTACACAGCATACTGAACGACAATTTTCACATTTACTATCTGCTCACTTCTTACCACCTATTGCGAAGTCAATATGAACAACCACAATTTTATTTATTAGTCAGAGACAGTGACACTCAGAGAAGATAAGAGGAACTGAGGTTAAATAAGGAGCCATAAAATGGACTCGAACCCTGAATGTTGCAGAAAACCATGTGATAAATGGGTAAAATTGGGCATTGAATAGGAAACAAAAACACTTCTATGAATATGAAAGATAGAAAAAGACTAGTAAATAAAACTAATATAATTGTCCAATATGAATGGAGCACTGAAAGCATAAAATCAACATATGAGAGGAACCAGGAAGAAAGGGTCTTTGGCCCTTCAAGATTTGATTGATGTATTAAAATACATAAAGTGTGTGTGTGTGAAGTTGTTTTTTAATCTTTCTCTTTTTCTCATTCTTCCTGCCTCTATGTGTGTGTCTCCTCTCTTTTTATCTATTATCTATCTATCATTGACTGCATATCTGCCCATCCAACTATTACTTACCTACTGACACCTTCCTATGTCACACAATTATTTATTACCATTTTTCCACTTCTTACCCCTGTTTCCTTAATAACAAATAATGAATAGACTGGTGTATAAAAGGGCTAAAGGGGGAAAGAGTTGATGTTGCAGTCTTGGAAATTGAAAACAAGATCATAAGCATCTGAGTAATAGAGGGAATGAATGTTAATTTTGCAAATGGAATCATAAATTCCATTCAGTGTGAAGCAAATTGGAAAAAATGTAGTACTTTTAATGGCTTAACCAGCTGTGAATTGAAGGACATGCAATACACATGGAATTTATTTTTTATATTTTTTTCAGCATATGCAAGGACTTAGTTCCCCATCATCACTCATGGCAGTTGTTCAGCTAATTTTTGGCAGGTTGTAGAAACAATGTCTCGATAGTCACCAAGTGGCTCATTTCATTTATATAATGAACACCATTTAGCATTCAAAAATAAAAATACATATCAAATGGATTGCAAAAATACAAAAAGAGCACAATGAAATGGGAAGCCACTAAATTACTATCCACCAGCTTTTCCATTTTATTGCCCATGTGAACTAAATTGAACAATTCCAGATGTTTAAGGGCTTCTGATAGATATAATCTTCCTCTCTATCATTCTCTCTAGTCAATTAGTTCCTCATTTTCTAGAATCGCTACTACTTGTAGAAGAAAGAAAAGACTGGTTCACTGTAGCTTGCAAGGCTACCAAAGTCCACATTCTGACCTATTGACAATTTTTTCCACTTGGTCTTTTTACCAGTTTTTTAGTAAAATGACCCCTATTTAAGGTGACAGAACCCAAGGTCTCAATTACAAAATACTTCAGAAAATATTTTTTAGGCATGAGTTCTCTTGGCTGACTCACTCTTTTTTTTTTTTTTTTTTTTACTTCTGTGTGTATAACTATATACTTAAAGCATTTTTGTTTATTTACTTGCCAGTTTTGGTGAGAGAGAATGCCTGTGTTATTGGGTTCTAGTGACCTCAATCAAAAACATCATTCTTTTCAATGTATTTGGGTAGCTGGGCCTCAAAAAGAAATGTTCCAGCTTTCTAACCTGAATACTTTTTAATCTGTGGTTAGGGTACTTACTTGGTTTTCTAATTTTCTTGTCATGATTTTTTAGAATTTCCATTGCTTTGATGACTACTCTGGGATAAGCAAAAGTCATTTGTTGTATTTTTATTTATTTATTTATTTATTTATTTATTTATTTATTTATTTACTTATTTATATTGATTTTTTTAAAAGAAAATGGAAGCCTGTTTTATTGATGCACACATTGAGGGACTTGCGATTGGAAGGGGCGGTGACGTTAACATGCCACTGGTGGTTAACGCAACGGAAACATGAGGGCAGGAGGTGGCTTTGCAGGGACATGATGCCTTCATAAGTGAGGGAAACGGACTGCTAGCTGGCTGCCCTCTCATTTCATGTTCTTCACAAACTCCTTTCCCTTTTTGATGGAGGCCTTCAGCTCGGGGATGGCTTCTGCTATCATCTTCTCTTCAAAAGGGGAGATCTTGCCAATGCCTAGATTCTTCTCTATGCCCTTTTTCCCCAGCAGTAATGGTGTGGAGAAATAGGCACAGTCTGCCTCCTGGGCTTTAACAAAGGAACATTCGACAACTCCTTCCTTCCCATTCATTGCATCCACAAGGCAGAAGACAAACCGGGCTCCAGCGTATGCCATGGACAGGGGGGCAGAGCCTGCTCCAGCTTTGGCCTTCACCAGCTGCGAGCCGGCCTCCTGGATCCGCCCAGTGATCGCTGTCAGCGGATCCCGGGGAAGGTCCACCTTGGGGGTGCGCTGAGGCATCAGGGGGACGATGGTCTTCCCGGCATGACCGCCAGTGGCAGGAACATTGACTCGCGCGGGATCCAAACCTTTTAGTTCTGCAATGAAAGTGTTGGCCCTGACAATGTCCAGGGTCGTGACCCCGAAGATTTTCTTGGGGTCGTAAGCTCCGTGTTTCTTGAAAACCTCCGTTGCAATTGGGATGGTGGAGTTGACCGGATTTGAAATGACGCAGATCCTGGCCGCGGGGCCATGCGGGGCGCAGGCCGCAGTCCGGGTGGCCACACGGAGGCAGTGGTGCTGAGCAGGTAGGTCATCCCGCGTCACGCCTGGTTTTCTCGGGACTCGGGCTGGAGTCACCGACCGCATCGCAGCCTCCGAGGCAACCGGCAGCTGCGCAGGTCCCAGGTGGCCTTTGGTTGCTCTGGTCTCGAATGGCTCAATCTGCGGCCACTCCGGTGTATGAGCAATATCCAGGGGGTCAGGCGGCTCCCTAGGGGCTGTTCTGGAGAAGCCGCGCAAGGGGCTGCCCGGTTCCTCCGCAAGCCCCAAGCGCAGCTGCTTGAGCTTTGCTCTGGGCCGAGGTGCCCAAGCGGCGGCGGCGAGCGGGGACCCCAAGAGCAGGTGACACCAACGACCTCCGCACTGCACAGGGCCTCCCGGCTCCGCTCTGCCCGGCCTCCATTTGTTATATTTTTAAACATATGTGCCAAAACTATTACATATTGATGACATAAAATTAAAAATTTCATTTTCAGATGATATTGACATAGATAGCTTCTTTTTTGTCCATACGAAAAGAGAAAAATCCATCCAAAGTAAGGGTGATAATCCTTACTTTTTAATTATTTGTATTAATGCTTATAGTTTGGAAATATACATTGAAATAAGTAATTTCTTCTTAATTTAAATGTATGTTTTATCAAATCTTGAAAATAAGATTTATATGCATTTTAATGCTTGCTCATCAAAGTAGGCAACTAGTATGGAGAGAACTAAATTTTAGAAAATATACAGCTTATATACTAACTTTTCTCCCAAGCTCTACTTAGATATATTCCCTAATGCAATAAATGGAAGAAATAAAATTATATTGATAGACTAATGGTAGCCTAGCTCCCATAGTAATCTTAAGGGAGGGAACTTTCTTTCTTTCTTTCTTTCTTTCTTTCTTTCTTTCTTTCTTTCTTTCTTTCTTTCTTTTCTTTTTTCTTTCTTTCTTTCTTTCTTTCTTTCTTTCTTTCTTTCTTTCTTTCTTTCTTCCTTCCTTCCTTCCTTCCTTCCTTCCTTTTCTTTCTTCTTTCTTTCTTTCTTTCTTTCTTTCTTTCTTTTCTTTCTTTCTTTCTTTTCTTTCCTTCCTTCCTTCCTTCCTTCCTTCCTTCCTTCCTTCCTTCCTTCCTTCTTTCTTTCTTTCTTTCTTTCTTTCTTTCTTTCTTTCTTTCTTTCTTTCTTTCTTTTCTTTCTTTCTTTTCTTTCTTTCTTTCTCTTTTCTTTCTTTCTTTCTTTCTTTCTTTCTTTCTTCTTTCTTTCTTTCTTTCTTCTTTTCTCCTTTCTTTCTTTCTTTCTTTCTTTCTTTCTTTCTTTCTTTCTTTCTTTCTTTCTTTCTTTCTTTCTTCTTTTCTCCTTTCTTTCTTTCTTTCTTTCTTTCTTTCTTTCTTTTTCTTTCTTTCTTTCTTTCTTTCTTTCTTTCTTTCTTTCTTTCTTTCTTTCTTTCTTCTTTCTTTCTTTCTTTCTTTCTTTCTTCTTTCTTTCTTTCTTTCTTTCTTTCTTTCTTTCTTTCTTTCTTTCTTTTTCTTTCTTTCTTTCTTTCTTTCTTTCTTTTTCTTTCTTTCTTTCTTTCTTTCTTTCCATTTGAGGTAGAGAGAGAGAGTGAAAGAGAGCACAAGATGAGGGCAGAGGGAAAGGGAGAAGCAGGCTTCCCGCTGAGCAGGGAGCCCAACCTGGGGCTTCATCCCAGGTTACTGGGATCATGACCAGAGCTGAAGGCAGATGCTTAACCAACTAAGCCACCCAGGCAACCTAGAATTCATCATTTAAATACCTAATTATAGGACACCTGGGTGGCTCAGTTGGTTAGGTGTCTGTCTTCAGCTCTGGTCATGATCCCAGTATCCTGGGATGAAGCCCCAGGTTGGGCTTCCTGCCCAGCGGGAAGCCTGCTTCTCCCTCTGCCACTCCCCCTACTTGTGCTTTCTCTTCCTCTCTCTAATAAACAAATAAAATCTTTTAAAAATAACCTAATTATAGATTTTGTTGTTTTTTTATTTGCAAATTATAACAATGATTAATGCCATGATTAATATTTTTTAAAGATTTATTTATTCATTATATATATGTAGAGAGAGAGAGAGAGAGAGAGGCGGAGACATAGGCAGAGGGAGAAGCAGGCTCCCCACATGGAGCCTGATGCAGGATTGATCCCAGATTCAGGGATAATGCCCCAAAGTGGAAGACAGACACTCAACCGCTGAGCCACCCAGGCATCCCAACCATTAACATTTTTTTAAGATAGTAAATATAAACTTAAACAGATCTAAACAAACTGTTGAAGGTTTTATACTTTATAAGTGGTGAAATTTGACTTTCCCAAGGGTGATAACAAATTGACACACAAAAACATAATAAATAGTAATGGAAAAAGAAAGGACCAGGAGAGAGAGATTTTGGGAGACACAAATTGGATAGCCATTTAATTTTTCATTAAAATCAGGATACTTTTGAGAATAAAAAGGAAAGCCATTAGTAATTACATAGGGACCCAGATATAAACTGGGAAAACTAGGATGTATTCTAACTTTAGGCATAAGAGAGCCAAGAGAGACAAGACATGCCATGGTTTGAATTTAAACAAGGTCAAAAGAAATCACTTCAGTCTTGATCAATTAAGTAATTAATTTGTCATTCTTCATACAAACGAAATATATTTATTGAGAGTTTACCATGAACTAGACAGTTTACTAGTCATAGCGGTTTTTAACAGTGATTAAGAAATAAATGTTTTTTATCTCCTTTGGAGAGCTTTCAGGCAAATGGGAGGAATAGACAAAGACAAGTAAGAAAATGAATAAATAATTATTAAAAAAAGATACCTACTATGAAAGAATGATGTGTACTTACACATTTCTCTTTAAAGAGAGACAATTAAGCTTTTTGTATACTAGTGTCAGTGTATTATTGGACAAGTCTGGGGTGGAGGCAGGTAGGGGAGAAAATCTTCCTGTTTGAAGTGTGCTATTTGGCTGACAGCAATTCTCAGAGAAGCAGGTGGCCATGATTTGTTATGAGATTTTTTTTTGCCAACATGGGATGGTTCCACTATGTGAAATATAAAGGAAATACTTTCAGGGAAAGTAGAAAGCAAATGCATACAAAAATATAAAATTTTTTTTTGCAGATCATGGGGCCTATGAACTGGGGTAGGGGGCAGGAAGCAGGAGGCAGACATGCAGTGGAGATAAGTAAAAAAAATGAGTCTAGAGGCAAGCAGGAGCCAAATCACTCAGGGTCTTTATAGAACATGAGAAGCTAATGAGTTTGATTCTCAAGACTGTCATATGCTAGAGTTAAGGAAAATCAGTGTCATGATTTGATACAAATTTCAAAAAAAAAATTTTGGCTTCATTCTTCATCTTTTTGCATCAGCCTGCAACTCCATTAACATCCTACAATATATCTAGATTTTAAAAATTAATAAACATATTTAGGCACTGGTATAACTATTTTCCTCTTCCTTCATATCCCTCCTTTATTTTTATTAAGGAAGTAAGAAACCACTTTAAGAATATAAGCCTGGCCAGACCACAAATGTCCAACTTTCTTGTAACACATTTGTTTTAAATCAGTAGCTGGGTGGTATTTTCCTTATTTTAGTCAATGTGAAGTGATTAAAAAAGATTTTTTTAAAAAAGGATTGTTTATAGATCTGACTACTAGAAAAAAAAATGTGGTAGGCAAACCTCTAAGATAGTTTCCAATAAATCTTACTTCCCAAGACTCATGTCTTTGGGCAGCCTGTTCCCCTAAATGATGGACTGATCCTAGCAACAGATAGAATATGGTAAGTTGATGCCGTGTCAGTTCTGTGATTAGCCTATGAAGGATTGTACCTAATATTGCTAGCAGATTCTCCATATTGCTTTCTTGGCTTGAGTACTCTGACTAAGCAAGCTATTATTTGAAGAGATCTATATGGCAAGTAACAGAGAGAGGCCTCTAACCAATAATCAGTGGGGAACTAAATTCTGCCAACAACCACAGAGCTTGGAATTAAATCCTTCACCAGTCAAACCTTCAGATGAGACTCTTGTCTGACACCTGGATTGCCATCTTGTGAGAGGCCCTCAGGCAGAGTACCTTTCGAAATCATACCCAGATGATTGTAAGGTAAGAAATGTGTGTTATTTTGAGTTAACTTTTGTGGCAATTTGTTTTTTTGTGTAAATAAGTAATTAATACACAGTGAAGTATAGTTTTACTCTCTTAAACAGGGATTGTGGGCTTTAAAAAATCTCTTTCTGCATTGTAGGATTTACAAACTCAGTAGGTGGCCTAACACATTATCATTAAGGCACTGGAGGTCAGGAATTGAGTTTGAAAAAGAAGGCAGAGATATTTAAACATTAGTTACCTTCAAATAATGAAAAATTAACGGTTTCATGTTTCTTATTAAGGAAAGTATGTATTATTTTGTTCAGCACTTTTAAGACTCAGTTTGAAGCATGTTTGTCAGTAAGGTATCAATTATTTCATATCTCTTCTGAAATTCAATGAATATTTTTCTCACTGGCTTTATTAGATTAGATTCTCTAGAAGCTGTGGCTAAAACTAGGATTCTTGTTCAAGTATTTTATCAAGGGAGAGCTTTCAGAAGAAGAGTTAGAGAAACAAAATAAGCCAGGGAATGAGCTAGACAAAGACATTGTCTCAGTTGGAGATTAACTGGACCCTGAGCCCATGGAATTTCTGGAACACAACTATACCAGAGAGTGAGTTCCTCTCTTGATGGAGTGACTCAATCTTTTGTATCCTGCTGACAGTTAGTTATTGAAGTAAGGGGAGCATAGCTTCCATGTAGTGGAAGTTCTCAGTTGGGTGAGGGCAATTTTCGGAGAAAGCAATTCTAAGATGTTATTAGCCAACACTCATAGCAGCTGGGGAATAGGTGCCCCCCAACTAAACGTTGGGGCACCAAACTGCAACTACTGTAAGGATTTTATATACTGATTCTTTTTTTCCCCTTTTCAGATGTACTGGGGAAATGGACACCTGCAACATTTTTAGTCATGACACTTCATAAAAGTGTCATGTCTATAAAATCTAACTTTAGCATGATAAAGGTTTTGAAGGTAGGTATAATTTCTTTTTAGGTATATGAAATCATTCAATAAGTATTCACTGAGGACCTTCTATACGAGAACCAACTATTGAATATTTCAAATAATGCAGAGATGTCTTTTTTCTTAAGCATTTTATAATTCAGCTGTAAGGAAAAGAGACTTTAAGTTACTAATTTGGCAAATAACCAGATATTAACTCAATATTTGATAAAAATTCAGTAGCTTTTCATTTATAGAAAGTTTATTAAAAAGATTTTGAAAAAATCTTCAGATGTTCACCAGTGGACACAAATTGTTTTGATTATAATATTTTTAATATGTATAAACATAAAGCTAGATCCCACTTACATATGTTGATTAAAATGGAGTTGCAATAGTTTTGAAAATGGTCATAATCCAGAATATGCTTATATTAATTTAAAATCATTGTTAAATGAAATCACAACAAAATCATAGAGCTTTCATCACCCCAAAGCTTATCTCAACTCCTAGCAGGCTGTAATGCCAAATACAGAAAAAGTTGTTCTACTGCCAAAGAAGTAAATAAAATAAAAATTCAGAAAAAGGAAAAAAGTCACAGATAAGTTAGATTGTGTTATAGATGAAAAATAGGGCATTTTAGATTTATTGAAGAGAAAGGAGAGGGTATAATCCAAGAGAGAAGACCAGATTTGGAGACAGGAATAAATGCATTTTGGCAAAATTTAGATCATTTTAATAGTGACTTTGGTTTCAAGATTGTGTATCTATGATTATGGAATCTGAAAGTAGTAGTATATAAGATTGTACATGGTTTTGTACACAGTACACTATGGAAATTTATATGAACTAATATAAATCAATATATACACCTACCTACATGTTTACTGAAATTTTTGTATTTGTATGATCTTGGTAATAACATTTGCCTACTATGTTTGCTCTGAGTATGATAGTCCATTGAGTTTACATGTGCTTTCTCTTTTGAAAATTCTAGGCTGGCTACCGATAAGCTACAATCCTAAATGTTTCTGGATTTTCACTCTTTAGAAAATGCATTCAATTTCTTCCCACTTTTGACACTGACATTAGGTCAGCCCACCTCTGAAAGCATTGTGTTGAAATGGCTGTCTTCATATATTCCTCATTGTTGTTCTTTGGTAAAATTGTCACTTGAGGGTCAAATTAGAGCTCATTCAACCAGAGCCATAGCAGTGACAGTAATCAGCCTCAGGTCATTTCTTCCTCTTGAGAATTTTCAGGGCAGGCACTTGTAGTTCATTTCCTACTTTTACAAAGCATTACTATCTTATTGGTTGCATTGTGTAATGAATTTGAGTTTGGGTTTACAATTTTATAAATTTATAGTTTCTGATTGTCAGTATTTATTTGGTTTTCATCCTTGACCTCAGATTTTCTTTTTTACAAAAATTTTATCCTTTTTAATGCTTTCCAATGTTAAATTTTATTGGATCAATTCACTAACCAACTCATAGCATATCATTTTTGTTCATATATCTTCCTAAACCTAGGAAAAATTTCTCCTGAAATTTACCATCAAGGCATGTATGCTAGCCTTCCACGTGATGCTAGAATAATCATAATTTTGTGTATATTCTATAATAGTAAGAGCTAAGGGACCCTGAAAAGTCATAAACACAGTCCTTTGAAAGAGATCTGTGAAATAGATCAGTGAAAGAGACGGACCTGCTGAGTTCAAAAAGTTAATTTGTTTTCAGATCTTTCTCTTTTCATGAAGATCAGGAAACTATATTTTAAAATTTGAAAAAAATTTAACTGCAAAGAATCTTTTTTAAGGAACATAATTTTCAAAACTTTAATCTCATGCATACTTTACTTTTTAAAATTTGCACACAATTGTGCTCTTTTAAGTCTTTGATAGGCGTTAGAAACAAATAAGTATCTATTAATAAGGGCAGAATTCACCAACATGAGAATAGATGTTTTTTAGACGTTTGAAATTCTGAATGTGTAGAGACAAATCTCATGATTTTAGTTCAATGGATTGCAGAATTGATCTTTGAAATTTACATTTTTTTTTTGTAATTTAGTTCTGGCAATAGCATTGAACATATTTAAATGATCACAATTGAGTTCCTGAAAATGATCATTAATAATCTATAGTTTATTAATCTATAAATATTTAAGAAACTACAGTATCTGTCTTAGTGGAATGAATAAAAACTAAATTATAATTATCTATGAACTATTTACTATATCCCTCTTTGATCCTGGCTTCATATCCCACAAAACTCAACAGAGAGTAAATAGCTGACCACTTTTTCAGGATACTACCCTACACTGTAGCCACCAAAACTTCAGATCAATCTCAAGGTTAAGTTTGAAGAAACAAAGCAGATGATGAAGTAGCAAATCATTAGGAAAAGTCACACTAGATAGAGGGACCATGTTTTTCTCAGTACCCTACAAGTATCAAAAATGTAAGAAGCTTAAATCACAATTCATTACTTTCAACTCCTTAAACCTACTACAATCCCATCTTTACTAATCCAAGGCACAATTTTAAAGAGCTTTTCAATTTTCTCTTGCTCAAGACCCAGATGTAATTCATCACTAATTCTTACTGACTTACCTCCTCCTAAATACACATCCGGTGTATTCTCCTTCCCCACTCCTGCTATCTCCACTTCATGTCAACACTTTACCATCTTTTGCCTGAACCACTGGGTTATGAACTCACTGCTTCTAGCTAGTTCTTTCTGAAATGCAAATATGACTATAACATTCCAGTTGTTAAAGCATTCCAATGATTTCCCATCATTTCTCAAATAAATACCGAACTCCATAGGATGGGAAAATCTATAACTTACCTATAATTTAAATCTTCCTTATTTTCCTGCACTATGTTAATGGCTTAGTAACACAGAGCTCTTAACCTCTTCACAAGTATTATTCCTTGCCTTTATTTGTATTTTCTCCCATATATAGAATTCCTGTTTAATACCTTTTGCTTAGTTACCACTTAGTAAGAGGCACCCAGAAACCTTCCCTTAGTAAGAGGCATCTTTTGCTTAGTTACCACTTAGTAAGAGGCACCCAGAAACCTTCCCGTCATCCCTGCGTTAGTCCTGTTTCCCCTATCACCCCTTGTCTTCCTTAACACTCATCATACTTTTTTTTTTAATTATCAGTTTAGCCATTTGTCTAGAGTCCTTGAGTGAAGAAATTATGTAATAATCATTACTCTTTAAAGCTAGTTCAGGGAAGCTGGGGGTGGCTCAGTGGTTTAGTGTTGCCTTACTGCCCAAGACGTGATCCTGGGGACCTGGAATCGAGTCCCACATCAGGCTCCCTGCATGAAGCCTGCTTCTCCCTCTGACTGTGTCTCTTCCTCTCTATCTCTCTGTCTCTCAGGAATAAATAAATAAAATCTTTAGAAAAAATGCTAGTTCATAGCCCTATATCTGTTACACATACATAAAATTACTGGTTGAACCAAAACTTAATACATCTATTGTTATTGTTTTTTTCAAAGTCTTACATGCTTCTTCTACATGTATTTTATTTTGAGTAATTAGTGCCAAATTTGCTTGAATTACAATGTAAAGAAATGATGAATGAATTATGAAATATTATTACACTATTGAGTGAATAGTTCATATTTTCCTTTTGAAATGTCATGTCACATAACCTATCCCATATCTATCAATAAGCCCAATGATTTAGAGTTTAGCTTTAGGTTTCGTTTTTTTTAGACTGTAAGCTCCACATGCAGGAGGGATAGTGTGTATCTTATATATAGCTTTATCTCTAGTGTCTACAAGTGAACCTGACATGTGATTTTAGCTCAGTCATTATTTGTTAATTGTATTAAGTTTATTATAATAATAGAATTGAGAAATACTGATAGTCCATATGTTAATATTTCCTTTTGGTTTGCTGAATGTATGTTGCTTCTCCTTCTAATGTACAGAGCAAAGTCACCTTTCTCTGGAGAAAAAATACAACACATAATTTCTTGCATTCTGGGTTTTCTCATTCTACTTAGAAAAATCTGTTGTCTAGACTCTTGTTTCACATATATCCTTAACTTTTAATTTTATCTATTGCTCTTAATTTGCATATTCAGCCTGTCAAGATAAATGGAAACTGTGCACAGAAGGTGGGAAAATAAAAAACAAACAAAAAAAGGTAAGTAAAAGGTAAATTTTTTAAAAAGTTGTATCATCAAATTTAAGACATTCTTTGGCGAACAGAACTTTCCAAACTCCTTAGGAGACTTCCAAATTTGACAATGGCTATGTATTTCTGATCGGAAAAGATGCTTGTTAGATAATTGAGTGAATCTATATGTAGTTACTATTTCTGTATGTGATTTTAAACAAGTGAATATCTAAGATGATTGTAATGTTCCTACAAACAATCAACATTGGTTTTCCAAAGGCTTTTTCAATGAAATTTTCCTTAGGAATAAAAGTTTTAGACAGCAAGAACCTTAGCCTACATTTCACTGTCTCATTCAAGATTTCGCATATAGGACATACAAAAACATCACTCTCCAATTCAAACTTGTAAACAGAGCTAGATGCATGTAGTAGATGTATGCCTTCTGATTTCCTATAATTTCTGTCTTTTTTTTAGTAGCAAAGTCATCATGTATTAATCTATAACAAATTCCGGGAGTTTTGTTTGGCTGATTTAAAAGCATATTCTTCCAAACTCTTATAAAAATAGAGACTATAAATTGGTTAGCATGGATTGCCCATGGCAGCACATTTTTTTTAATGAAAATTTTCATTATCAATGGATTTTATGCAGAGCCTTTAGAGGTTGTTCAAATCGCCAGCAGTCAATTTAACCATGCTAATCTTTATACCTGAGGGCCTAATTCTTAGAAAAGCTTTTGGCATGTTTTCATAGACTACTCATAATAATTATATGGATGAACCGTGGATTCTAGTTGTCTGTATTATAATCACCTCATTTTATGTTTTGGAAAATGGAAAGAAAAGTCACTTTCCCCCAATTACACACCATGTACCCACACACAAATAGCCATAATCTTCTGGAAGAAGGTTCTGAGCTTCCATCTAAAATGAACAAACATTTCTTTGTGAAGATAATATTAAAAATGAGTGTGTATACATTTGAACTGAGCTAGTACAGCTATAGACATGTGTTCTATTTAACCATTTTACACAATTGTTTACAGTTTGCAAGACATACATAGTTACCATAGCAACAAATCAGAATAAGCATGGTATAAAACTTATTCTAGTCCAGCAAAGAAAGCCACTCTAACAAAGTGTGTGACACATTATAGTTTGAAGTTGAATTTTTATCTTCCTTTTCCAAAAATTTTGTTCCATAAATCATGACTGGTCTGTTGAAATTTATTATCTTGTAAAGAAAATATAATCCAATGGTCAAGTAGTCTAACCCAAAAGAATACTACTAACACTCTATACACATAATTCCACAGATTTCGGGGGCTGCTTCCAGGGAAAAGTTGTTATAATCTATATGGTTGTGTTTTATCTTATCATTCTCTAATCCTTACAATAGAAAATTCAGTTCACTTCTAGTCTAAATTCATAATTCAGTATCTTTAATATGCTTACTCTAGTTGTCTATATTATAATAACCTCATTTTACATGCAAAATAGATTTATCACTTAATTCTTTATATCTATAAAATGTTATTAGGTGCTTAGTTTGTCCCAAGTACTATTCAAGGAATAGAAAATTCAAAAGAAAACAAAACTATATACTCTTGAAAAAGTAAGGACCTGGTATACCCTTTTAATTTTGTCTCTTTTATAAAATAAGATACATCATCTTGGAGATGTTTCTTTTTAAATTTTTTTATTATCATCAATGCATATTTCATGTTAAAACACATTTCTAAATATTTACTTAGGCATATTTATTTAAGTGTACACTCCTTATTTGATTAATAATTCATGATAGATTACCTTTGGAGATAATAGAACAAGTGTATTTACTTTAATGGGACCTAGAAAATACTTAGTTGTGGATAATGTGTCAGTTAATCACACTAATGTAACAAAACGTTATTTTCATTTAAAGCCTACAAAGCACAGCACCAACCAAAGATGTGTAAACCATAATTTCTGACCACAGAATTTTACAAGAAAGCAGAAAGTATAAAATATATGTATTGAAAACAGTATTAGTAGAACGGTGCATATGTGCTATTGGTTTGGGAAAAAAAAGAAGGACTTTTTCTCCCAAGAGATGTAATCATGGAAAACAACATAACTTGGAGGTGCTATTGTCCTGAATCTCCAAAAGCGTGTAAGGTTTGATTGCTCAGTGGTCTGTAACTCTAGCAGGACATTAGAATCAATTAGCGAACCTAATAAAAGATTCCCTAAGACATACCCCACAGCAATGAAATAATGAAATAAAGTCTGGGGCCCACAAAAAGGCAGTTTTTAAGGTCCCCAGTTAACTCCGATAATCAGCCACTTTGAAAACCACTGAGGGAAACATAGAAAGTAAACATATTCTGGGAGAAACAATATTTGCAAAGAATAGAGAGGAAAATAAATACAACACAGTGTAATAGAAAGTTCCCAATGAAATATTCAGAATACCCTAAGAAAAGGAAGTTGAATTAATTTGGACGCTGAAGGTAGGGTCCTAAAACAAATTTACTCAAAAGACAATAGATTTTAATGGAAGTTGACAAATAACAAAGGGAAGAGGAAGAAGGAGGAGAAAGAAAAAAGGGAAATTAATTATATTTCATACATTAATTATTATCATACATAATGTTTGCTTGCCATTTTGTGTTTTACATAGTATATTGGATTCTAGTGAAGTACTATTTTTTCTCAGGTTTTTGTGTTGAACACTATCATGACAATTAATACTCTTTTTTATAATTTCATAGCATCCAATCCAATGACTGATTTTGATTCAACTACACCATATTCTAAATATATAGAATGCTAATATTCTTAAGGAAAATAACTCTTTCATAAGATGTACCTTAGAGGTATCTTAACTGGCTCTTAAAATTTTACAGTTTGACACCTCAATAAATTGGCCAGATATATTGGACATTTTTTATATTCATAGCTTGTCTTTGTTTAGAGTTCTCCTAAAATAGACTAGAATAGCTATGCAGCCTGGCCCTCTTAGAGAGAAAGCAATGACCTCTCCCTTGAGAGCCTCTTAGCAAAGCTCCATTCTGATCAAGAGTCACTTAGTGACTAGTTAACATACAGCCTATTTCCTGCTGAATACTGGTTTGTATTTTTTTTTTCCTTTTGTGGATGTGAAATATTCAGTGTGATAGGTATCATCTCGTTTTGATACTAAAATGGACATTTGGTGCAAGTATGTGAAACATCCAATGTCCTAATAATCCTCCATGAAGTTAACCTGATTTTCAGGGATATACTCATTTGCTAAGGAACTTTTAATTTTTTAATATCATATGCATGATGTTGCATTACTTTTGATTTAAAAATCTTAATTTTGCTACTGTGGTTACTCTTTGTTTAAAAAGTTAGCTTAGAGTAACACATATGAGAGAAAACAATACTTGAATACTGCATTTTCTAAAATTGTGCTAATCCAAATTTGGTGATTATAAGTGTTCTTAATATGTTATATACACATATACTACATATTGTATACATAAATATATGCATACATTATACACACTTAACATATATATACACACTATACATGTATACATATGAATGTGTATACGTGTGTATATATATATATACACATTCAATAAGATATATATATGTATATATATACATGTGTGTATATATATATATATACACACATTCAATAAGATAGACTTTAAAAAAATTATTTATGTATTCATGAGAGACACAGAGAGGTAGAGACACAGGCAGAGGAGAAGCAGGCTCCATGCAGGGAGCCCGATGTGGGACTCGACCCCGGACTCCAGGATCACACCCTGAGCAGACGCTTAACGATGAGCCACCCAGGAGTCCCAGTAAGATAGGCTTTTTAAAGAACTTGTGAAATGAGTAACACATCCTCTTTAAGTTCAAGTTATTTACACTGTTTTCAGTTCCATTGCTATGTCATTAATTTGAGTGTTAAAAACTGTGAAAAGAGACTGAATTTTCAATGGAGTTCATTGCAAAGGATATTAGTTTAAGCATTATAGTTTCTAAACTACACTTGTTTCTAAAACTTTAAATTCAAAATCTTTTTTGCTTCTTTGGGTTTCTCTACCAGTAATAGACAATTACTAGTATGAAACATTAAAGAAGGATATGTGATTTGATCAGTTAATTGATTTTTAGGATCTTTAATTTCACCTTTATCCTTACCCTCTCAAAGATTACCTTCACCTTGTATAAATTTCAACAGCACATAAAAAGGCAATATGTTGCTTACTTTAAAGACAATTATTTCAGTAAAACAGTGTCAAGGCTTTGTGGATCTAGAATCCAAGCCACATGGTATCACTTTGAATCCAATTTAGACAAGTTTGACTAATCTCACCCTGCCTAAAAGAACTATAAATATTAAGCTGTGACTTAAAGCTCTGTGTGATGTTCCTGTCTCCTCTTCAATTCCTTTCTCCCCTTCAGCTAATTTGCAACAGCTTTTACATCTGGCAGGTGACTTGATCCGTGATCCACCAAATAATTCCCAATTCTTCAAACTCCATACCATGTGTTTTTTTGGTTATGAATTACCCTAACTTGTATTTACACTTGGACAAAACGACTTTTGTCCAAATGTCACCAAGTATTTTTTAAAAGATCAGCTTTTTCACAATCCTCCAATTTTTTTTTGTATTGTACAAATTTAATTCTCAATTTTACTGATAATTGAATGTCAAAGTCAGAGTTGAATGTCCGTTTCAATGCTCGGAAGAACAAGGGTGGTGGGGTTGACTTTTGACCCCAGGTAAAATGTGGAGTAATTTTATCTTGGTTGTTCATATGGCAAAAATAAGTAACTGGATATCAGAGAATGTGAGAATGGGTTATAAGAATCGAAAAAGCCATTCACTTGTGCTTTACGATAGAATGCATCCTGCTTAAGGCCAGACTATTGGTGAAGGCATTTTGTAAAAATTAAGTTACTACAGTTAAACTTCCAATCTCCCATTTTCAGAAGTGGCATGAATTTATGGTGTGGCATATTGGGTTATTTTGGGTTTTGCTATCATCATCATCATTATCATGATAAATAAGGGTGTCAAGTTCTAACATTTATCAGAATTGTTTTCTACATATTGCATAGCACACCATTTTTTTTTTTTTTTGGCCAAAGTCTATCATAAATTTGCGGTGTTTAGCCTTAAGATGAATATTTGCACAATTCCCTCATGTTTATCAATTCAATTCTTGATCCTTTTGTAAGTTGATGCAACCGCAATCCAAACAGATACGTCTTTTCACTTTCTTCTCTTGAATTCCTGATGCCTCAACAGGCTCAATTGTCACAATAACTCCTAACAAGATAGAGAAGTTAATTCTGAGATATATTGCTGATTCTGATCAGAACAGCTTTATTATTTTGTTTAAATAATTGTGACCATTTATCATTTTTCAGAAAAATGAGTTCTTGAATATAGCATGTTAATACAGCTTCTTTCCTGGGTAATTTTAGCAAAAAATGAAAGAAGGCACAGGTTTTGCTTAGTGGTAAGAGTATAATTTGATAGTAAAACTTTTAATCTTCTTGGTTTTCTTTGTGATATGACTCTGGATTTTTGGAGAAAGCCTCCCTTGATCTATTTCTAGCAACGGAGGCATCTAGATCAGTAGCCCCGAGGAACACCCACATTTTTCAGATCATCAAAAGGCACACATCAGTGTGGTGAATGCATCCCCTCCTGAAGAACAAAGGGAGAGCTCTGCAGAAAGCACCTGATTGTAGCAGATCAGAAGGACAGCGTTTGACCCTGGCTGGAAAAAAAAAAAAAAAAAAAAAGAAAAAAGAAAGAAAGAAAGAAAGAAAAGAAAAGAAAGAGAAAAGTTGAATAAATAAAAATACCACCATCAAACTGCAAACCTGTTACCGACTGATGGATGTGTTCACCGAGTATTTGTTTCTGTGTGTGTGCAAGGTTTGCTGTATCCTGAAAGGAACATAAAATATCCAAAGTTCATCTTCAAGCTATGTCGTTGTGTGACTGCCACAAGGTTTCACCTGTGTCATTAAATTTACTGAAAGTGTTGAAGGAAAGAAAACTTGGGGAAGCCACAGATGTTTGCAGTTTTCAATTTGCAGACTTGAATCCTTGCAACCGGTTATTTAACACATACAGGATTTTAGTTGATGATTATTGTCATATATGCCTTCAATCAGTATTGTATATAATTAGAAGGAGTTTTGTAATTCCTATGACCTGTTTTGGGTTAGGTCAAGTAGTTATGCTCTGTATTTCTATTGCTGACCTTTACATTAAAAGATTTTCTCCTACAATTTTCTCTACGTTTTCATTTCTCCTATCTCATTAGTCCCTTACTGTCAGCCTTAGTTAATATCATTGCTTTGGGGGAAATGTCCTAATTATCTAGTACACAGAACATATTGGATAGGTTAACATTTCGGGTGCACAGTTATAATAGACATTAGTATGTATAACACACACTTTCGGTTGTGATAAAAAAAAAGTTAAGACCAATCTTTAAATATATTGATCTTTCGATGGATTTCATTTGAAAGACTTTGAAAGATTTGGTGCAAATGTTTGAAATTTTGACATGGGACATCTTCTAAGTACAAAACAAACCTAATTGAAGAAACGCATAGAACTTAGAAACAAAGTAGAAAAATGCCTAACACTGAATTTTTCAGCGAGAACATTCTGAAACTACTCAATATTAATTAATTTACCAAAATGATTACTTCTCACCATATACAGACATTGATTGGGGGAATCCAGGTTATTAGCTAATAAATAGCACTTTAGTCTTGCATATTCGAGTTGGTGGTTTATTTCAAGGACTTTCCTGATTTGAATTCACTGGAAACAATTGATTTGAATGAGGCAAGCCAATAGATATTTAATGACCCTTCTTATAATCAGAGAATAAGATTTCCAACTGTCTAGCCAGGAATAAAATTAATTTATTTAACAGAGATATATTTAGTTTAGTGCTTTTTCTTTATTACAGAAAGAAAGAATCCTTACAAACTAGGTAACTTTCAAGTTTTAAAAAGTTTAATTTCAAACTGTGACCTTATGAACCAAAAACAATTTTAGCACTAAATTTGCGGCATCAGTGAAATAACATGCAAGAACAGTGAGTATAGAAACTTGAGACCTTGAGAACAGAGAAATACAACCAGGGAGCATGTGTTTGACAAAAATCCATAGGAACTGGGGGTTTCACATTTCACTCAATTCCATTATATTCAATTCAACAAACCTTTGTGAAACACTATCCTGTGGGAGATACAAAGGTGGCTGTCAGAGTCACCATTTTTGAAATTTACCTCTTGTGGGTGATGTTTGAAGGGAGGAGGTACTGGGAAGTAACAGCTCATCACTGCCTTGCCCAGTGGGACTGAAGGACACGTAGGTACTTTTACTGTATCTTCTATAGTACTAAAAGGTTAGGAAGTCTGTTTTTCATCTCTACAACATGAGCTTGACAAGCATTTTGAGTGGATGGTGTAAGTAACTGCCTGCCTGGAGTCCCCAACTTACAGCGCATAGGGAGTGAGGCAAGTCACACGAATATAAGTAGAAGATGACATATTTGGAAAATCTGGTTTCTGGCCTTGAACTCCTGGCTTACCCTAAAATGTGATTTTTGGACAAGTCACGTTAAGTTCTTTAGGTCTCGGCTTTCTCATTGGGAAGTTTGAAGTATAAACGGTTGCTGCTCTTCAACTGCCTGTGACCTGCAAAATATGCAGTTCCTTTTGATCCCACCTAGAAAGTAAAGGGGTTTAAATTCAGGGTCACTTTCAAGTTGATCCTCAGGTACTTGATGAGATTGCATTCAGAGGAGAATTGAGAGAGCATCAGATTGAGAGATCATTGAACATGCGTAGTGAATGAAAATGAGACAGGAGCCTTTGGGAGAAGAACTGGCGAAAATGGAAAACTAAAGTCTTGAAAATTGGGGAAAATTTTATGAATTCATCGTTTGAGTCATGGAAGTATCTCAGGACTCATATGGGAGGAAACAAGAATAACTATACAACCATAAAAAATTGCTTTCCAGTAGTTAAATGAGGAAAAGAAAGCTGAATCAATACACAATGCTTGGTAACTTGGAGATGAGAATTAATAGTATTGAATATAAAGAAAGGGGTGGAACTTTTCAAGAGGAAGTGAGTTCTTTGTGGTAGAATTTAAGAAACAAAACAGATTGGGGAAGGGGGGAAAGAAAGAGAGAGGGAAGCAAACCATAAGAGACACTTAGCTAGGGGGCCCGGGTGGCTCAGTTGGTTAAGCATCTGTCTTTGGCTCAGGTCCTGATCCTGATCCTTGGATTGACTTCCAAGTCGCTCAGCAGGGAGTCTGCTTCTCCCTCTGCCTCCCCCCTCATGCTCTCTCTCTCTCTCTCTCTCTCTCTCTCACTCTCTGTCTCAAATAAATAAGTAAAATCTTAAAAGAGAGAGAGACACAGAGAGAGAGATGCTTAACTATAGAGAACAAAATGAAGATTGATGGATGGGAGGTTTGTGGGGGATGGGCTCTAGTTGTGGTGAGAACTAGATGTTATATATAAGTGATGGATCACTAAGTTCTACTCCTGAAACCAGTATTACACTATATGTTAACTAACCGGAATTTTATTTAAATTAAAAGTAAGGGGGGGAGGTGAATTTACCATTGAGTATCTCTGGGAGTTTTAAAAGACGAGTCACTCATAAGACTTTACACAAGATAGCACAGACTTTTTTAAAAATGACACAAACTAAGGAAATATTTTATATACACATATACACAAATACATATTATCTATATTATAATATATATATAAAAATGGAGGTGTTCTCCAATTGGGTTATTTGTATATATATATATACACACAAACCCAACTGCAGTCAGTTGCATAGACACTTCTTAAGTGATGGTTTTTGGTGACCCTGCTTTCAGATATTCATATGCTGAAATCCTTTTATTTTATCTTGAAGCAAGTAATAGGAAATTCCTGAAAGAAAGCATCCCTTCTTCTTCCTATTCTTTGGGGTCCTTACCAAACTGTTGTACCTGCAGCTAAAATTTGTCAAGGCTTAAATAATTCTTAAAAGCCAAATGATTCAGCTCACTAACAGTCATTATAATTTTCCAGAGGTTTTAACTGCACAAGTGAGAGGAACTGCACAGAAAGAGTGTGGTTTCTCATATACTAGATACAGAGCATTTTTATCAACACACCAATGAGAAAAATATGTTGTGGCAAAGATTCATTGTTTGATCAAATTTAACTCTGGCTCCTGACCCCTCTCCTTGACTCATGTGTCCACTTCTCTGTAAAACTGCAGTTTTAGCAAGAGCCCTGTGAAGTCAGTTTAACCAGAATTCTCCACCCTTGATATCTGATTGGTTTCCTCATCTTCCACTATCTGCTGGTTGATGACTAATCATCCTGGCCTGTCTTCAGCAAAGAATCTTTTAGGTCAGTTTAGCCAGAATCCTCCTGATCCTTGATGTTTCCCTTAGTCATTTTCTTTGCACCAACAGCCGCCTTGTTCCTCCTGGAGTATGCTGTATTCAGAATTGTACCTGGTTTTAACCCAAGTCTTTTTAATTCTACTGCAATGGTCCAAAATAAAATCTGCTTTTCCTTTTTAAATTACTGTCCAGCTCTGACTTGTCTTGACAAGTTGCAAGTTTGCTTTTATGCATGTACTTCGTAACATACTAAAAGTATGACCTTTGTCTGAACCACATGAAATTTTTAGCATCTCACCTTATGGTGGCTAGTTACAACATGTAGAAATACATGAATAAACATGTAATAATTCATAATGTCCGGATTTACAGCAGACTCCCCATGATCATCATGTCAGCGGAATACAAGCTATTTAGCCACCATGAATTCAGAATCAATTTAGACCTAAAATCCATGTTAGGATTATGGAAACTAGTACAGGAACTCTGGCTAGAAATTTGAAATGTTTACTGTAGATTCTAGAAGTGTTCCTCGCTAACAGATCTATCCATTTTTGCACCGAATGTTATTGAGCGTCTACTATTAGCAAGATAATTTTCAAAGCACTGGAGATGCAGATGTGAATAAGAGACTCCATTTCCTGTCTTTACAGTGACTCAAGAGTTTGTTTGTCTGTTTGTTGTGCATGGGAGCCCAGGAAGGAGCACAGATGGAGGGAAAGGAAAGGGTAAAGAATCCCAACAGACTCTGCTCTGAGCACAGAGCCCCTTGAGGGGCACAGAGCCTGACTTGGGCTGATCTTCCAACCCTGAGCTCATGACCTTAGCAGAAATCAAGAGTCAGATACTTGAGGGACTGAGTGCCCGTTATTGTGACCTTCTATCAGTAAGGAGGATAGAATATAAACAAGTAAACACAGAAATAGGAAACGCAAATTGAGAATTTCAAGCTAAAGGAAGGAATGGCCATGCCAATAAGTATAACATAATAAAAGATTAACTTTGTTTTTAAAAATACGATACCTTGAAATTACATCATATTTAATTGCTATTAAATATGTAGATGAAGTGGATGTTGTAGTCCACGACTCAGATCTCCACTTTAGAGTTGTAGGGCTCATTCCCCAGCTTCCTGGCCACTGTTGACTTCACAGCAAAGTCATTTTTCTTTTCTTTTTCTTTTTTTTTTTTTTTTTAAGATTTTACTTATTTATTCATGAGAGACACACAGAGAGAGGCAGAGACATAGGCAGAGGGAGAAGCAGGCTCCCTGAGGGGAGCCTGATGCTGAACTCGATCCCAGAGCCCTGAGATCATGTCCTAAATCAAAGGCAGACACTCAACCACTGAGCCACCCAGGTGCCCTTAAGTCATTTTTTCAAGTTGTCTTCCATTGAACAGAGCTAGGTTGATCGAGGTTGTGCCCTTTCCCAGGTGCAGGTTGTTAGCAGTGGTAGAAGTGTGAGTGGAGTGAGTTGGATCCTTTACCCATCTGGGACAACTCTGAGGGTTCATCCCAGTTCCAAAGGTCCGTTTGAATTGACCCAGGAGTCTATTGCACCTGCCCTGCAGTTCACCTTCCCTTTGTCCCAGGCCTGCTTTTCTCACCCTTTACATGTGTCATTTCAGAGAGAAAAGCCACCAAATTTTCTTCATGAAAATCTCAATCTCAGAATCCGTGTCCCAGAGACCTATCCAGAGATAGTAGGTTGAGGCGAAGGTATTTTGGGAATTGCCAGAATTTTCAAAAGTATTTTTTTGCAACTATTTTTTTTTGCAATTCACAACTTGCAAAATTGGAGTTGAGTATAGTTATGTATTTTAGGGAAATATAATGAAAACTTGCACAATATTTTTCAATGAGATTTCTTGCCCAAGTTATAGAAGTCCTCATATTTTCTTTAAGACTGCAGTGAGTTTGATATGGGCTGATAAAGTAAAACAAAATGTGGAAATTTTCTATTGGAAATTCTGAGTGCTGATCCAATATTTGCTGAGCAATTACTCTTTATTACACACTGACTCAAGTGATGGTCATTTGAAGGACAATTACAGATCCCTTTTTCCAGGAAGAAAACACATAATAGTCGTATATTGAATAAATATCTATGGTTCTTAGTTTCAAATACAGAGTAGTCGTAATATTTTCTTTTTAAGATTTTCTTTTTACGTAATCACTACATCCATTATGGGGCTCAAACCCACAGTCCTGTAATCAAGAGACACACGCTCTACTGACTGAGCCCACCAGGCACCCCAAAGCAGTGGTAATATTAATTCCTACCTCATTGAGTTGTAAAAAACCAGATGACAAAATTCAAGAAAAAATAGCTATTGAAGGAACACTGAGAAAAATATCCAAGAAGATTCTATAACTAGAAAATAATACAAATATTTTCTAGTGTTATAAGTGATATTGAATAATTGACATTAAGAGCTTGCTGTTGTGATATATCCTTTGACTCCTTCAAGAAGAAGCTCCCACCAATGAGCAGTATATAATTATAGGAAGGACATTTTTCACCTCTGTAGCTGTTAGTGTTCATGTAGCTTGTCAACAGATTGTTCAATATATCATCAGAGAAGTTGGAAACATAAAAGGAAGTGTTGATATTATTTTATCTGGATTAAACCTTTTATAGTAGTTCCTTTGGAGGCTGGCTATACACTGAAAGCTCTCGAGAAAAGTATTGATGAGTGTGAATATGCACTGATCAGTGTCTCCTAATCCCAGATAGATGGGCCACCTTTCATTATCCTACAGTGATTTTTTTAAATTTTTTTATTGCCTAGCATGTGCCAGGTACTAGAATAGAGGCTGGAGAAATAATTTTTTTGAAAATATATTTTCATCAGCTTTCAAGAGCTTACAATTGACGGGAATGACAGTTTATGACAAAGAGAAGCAAAGCATGCTTACAGAGTACAAAAGAACTCAACAGAACTTTGACAGGAATGGCCAAACTATAACTTGAATTACGAGTAGATGTTAGCCAGTCAGAAAGGATTAGGATCGCCAGTGTATATGTCCAGTTGTGAGTGGAAGTTTGGCAACAAGTGGTTTTCCAGGTGGAGGGAACATAAAATTCTAATTTTTAAAAGAGCATCTTTGCTTAGGCAATCAGGAGTAGTTGAGGATGTGAAGTCTAAGAAACATGGGCTTGTATATTATTTGTATATTATTATACAAATTTAAATTTATTCTAAAAACAATGGAGGGAAAAAGAAAAGGCCATTGACACGTGAGTAAAAAGATGACATAATTTTGTTTCCTAGGAAGATCACTGTTGCAAGTAGAAACAATGGCTTCTATTGAAATGAGAATGGAGCCACTGTAACAGGTAGAAGGCTGTCTCCAGAATCCCAATGACTGTGGCTGAGCCTGCTTAGACAGCAGGCATACTCTAAAAGAGCAGGATCACCTTCCAGTTTCTGAAGTGAATCCATGTCTTTTTCTTCTCACTCTACACCTTTAAAGGCTTGGTTTTGACAAATTTTACAACAGTTACCCATCATATAACTGTGAGAGAATAATGACTTCATGCAAAATGCCAAGGGAGTCTAAGGAACAAATGGCTGTTTGCTGTCAAGTACCAAAAAGAAAATGAATTCAGGAGATCTAAAGCTAGAACTGCTGAAGGTGTGGAGGAGTGTTTTTGAGAGGGGATGAAGGGACTAACTATATCATGAAGCAAAATGCCAGGAAATTAGTGAGCTACCTGAGTAGACAGAAGGCAAGCATGGAGCTGGAAAGTGACCTGTAGTCTGGTGATGGAAGGTAAAGTCAATGATGGGGTCTGGATGGCACTAATCTAAAGAAAAACCAAGAGGATGAGATGTCAAATGAGATTTGAACCAGAAAAGTAAGATAAAAGTGTAAATCAATCCTGGAAATGTAAGTGGCTCCAGGAGGATGAGAGATTATAGGCTGAGAGCAGGTGCACATTGTGTAGATTCTAGATTTGGAATATCTTCTTTGGTATATGCCAAAGAAACATTTAATAAGGATGGGACATAATTTTAAATGGCAAATGCTCATGGGGTATAATTTACATATTGATCCATGGACATTATTCTGATAGAGAAAATATTTCTGATATATAGGACAGTTACATGCCTCGGAAAATTACCTGGGCCTTGAGCTTATCTGAACATGGTACATTGTATATGGAACAGGCTTAATACTGATTTATTGAAGGAATGTCTGTGCAGGAATGTTCTTTTCTTTTTTTTAATTTTTATTTATTTATGATAGTCACAGAGAGAGAGAGAGAGAGGCAGAGAGAGAAGCAGGCTCCATGCACTGGGAGCCCTACGTGGGATTCGATCCCGGGTCTCCAGGATTGCGCCCTGGGCCAAAGGCAGGCACCAAACCACTGTGCCACCCAGGGATCCCTGTGCAGGAATGTTCTAAGTCACACACACACACACACACACACACACACACAAAGGAATTGTTTTCATTGTGTCTGACTCCTCTCAAAATAATGCCCTCTGAACTATTTTTATTTTAGTATACTCTTTATATCAGTTACTTTTGCTATGATTTGAATAGATGCTAACATTTATAGAAATGACTAAGATTTCTTTTTCCATTTTTCCCAAAGTGTCTTTCTTGTCCTTTATTTCAATTTCTTGTCCTTTATTAATAATCACCATGAGTATATTTCCTCAAGGCAATATAAAAGGAACAACATTTTTGGAGCACTTTAAAATGTCCTAAAGCAAATTTTTGGAAGTTGATATCCACTAACATGTACCTGGTGATACAAGCTCTTTTACATTGAATAAGAGTTTATCTTGTGTACAAGTTCACCCTAATAACCCCAAAACAAACTTAGCTATAAGAATAAGCAAATGTGATCTTAAGTGTATTTTCATCTCTTCACTCATTTAAACCACAAATATGAGTTATTTTTAAACAAAATTATTAAACTAGGCCAATGAGAGTTTTCTCCAATGTAATTGTTATCACAAGGAGATCACATGATGCCCAGGGTACTGATGGTTCAGTGGTGTGGATGCTCCTTCTGAGATGACTTGACAACAAGAGAACCATTAGAGACATTTTGGAAAATGTATTTTACAATAACTTCTCATTGCTCCACCTACTCCCAGCTCTTGTATTTCATGTTACTTTTTCTAAACTTAACAGCACATGTCAGAGTGATTAATAAGGTATTTGGACATTTGTTAATACAACAATATTTATTGAACTTCTGTTATGTTCCAGGCACTGAGCTATATGTGCAGTGATAAGAGTGCTTTGGATCCACATAAATTTGTCTTTAACAGCGAACACTGTTAGCTCCAAGTATTTGTCAGTTTAGTAAGAATGGTCTGTCAGCTATAAGGAGCACTTTCCTGGGCATTGAAACCTGGGATCTAATCTTGGCTCTGCCACTAACAATCTCTGCATCTTTGGACAAGTCACACTAATGGATTCCTGGTTTCAGTTTCCTCACAGGTAAAAAATAAAGAGTATTGGGCCAGATGATCCCTATAACTAAAACCAATATTGAGAGTCTATGTCCAAACTTTTTTTTTACCACCAAAAATGTAATCTGTAGGTCATTAGTTCTACGAGATGTTAATAAAAGATAAGACTAAGTTGACAAAGGGAATATTTTATTACTGAAACATTTCCCAAGAGCCTTATTCTTGTGAACATTGTGAATGTACAAGCCAATGTATGCTTAATACAATGCTTGTTTCCCCAGAAACTCTTCTCTATGCTCAACCTGGAACATCCATCAAATATTCCACCAAACTGTATTGAGTGCTAGGCTACCTCTATGGAAAAACAAATAGCAACAGCAACAACAATGAAAAAAAAAAAGTCATAAAATGATTTATGGATTTTACAGAGCAAAGAGGCTACAAAAATATTTTAAATATATTCTATTTTTGAGTGTGATAAGTGCTTTGGAGGATAATAGAAAGGAGCCAGGGATTTGGAATGCTCAGAAGGGCCTGTCTCAGTGAGAGGCTACCAGTTAAGACATGAGAAGATGAGAGAACAGGTCTATTTGATATCCAAGGTAAGATCGGGTGAGAACTCCTGTTTTTATTCCCACAATTCAGAAAAAAAATATCTGTTAAACTACTAATGTGCTCAATTATAATCCAGCGAATATTCACCCACTGCAGTGTTTGCACTGATGATTTTGTGTTGAATTACAGAAAAGAACCCGGGCTTCACGAAGCTTATATTCTAGTGGAGAAGAAAAAATAAATACAACCAAATAGGCAAATCTAGAAAATTAGTACAGATTCTAGTATGGTTTTGAGTGAGGCATGTTAAGGACTAAAACTGAGAATAAGATTCAGGGACATTTTAAATACATTATCAGGAAAACGTCTTTGAATCAATTGCATATAAAATGAGAGCAAAGGAAGAGAAAGAGAACCAGTCAGCTGAAGAGCTATAGAAAAAATGCTTTTACATGCAGATTTAGCTTTTTTGAGGAATTGAGAAAAAAAATGTCACCAGCACCACAGTGTACTGAAGAGAAGAAAAGCAGGCAATTATCAGGAACACTTAATGAAGAGACTTGCAGTAAGTTTTGAATTTTATTCTTTCTAAGACACAAAGCCACAAAAAGATTTAAGCAGAGAAATAACACGATCCCATTTATATTTAAAGAAAAATCCTCTAAAAAAATAAAGAAAAATCCTCTGCTCTGAGTGAGAGAGTGGAGAGACCACGAGCACGGGTTTGAAGGAAGAAGAGGGCAGGTTACGAGAACTTTCACTGCAGATGTGATAGTGGCCTAGATGTAGTTCTGAGGAAACTCTACATTTAGATGCGATAGAGAGCAGGCGAAGTCGAACAGAATAATATTCAAAGCTAAAAAGCAGCCAGTGAATGCGGCGAGAAACCAAAAGAATACGGGGTAGAGGATAGGAGCAAAGAAGAAATGTTTCCAGTGGTCATTGGAAGGCCTCCTTTTCTATTTCATTTTATTATTAAAAGGTCTTATCTTATTATTAAAATTCAACCTACAGATGAGAGGCAGGATGATTTGAATCTTAAATCATGACACTTATTTATGACACTATAATCATAGGATTTCAGAGCATAATCATACAGAAGAAGCAAAAGCTGATACGTATTGATGGCTGGAAGAGGAACCTTAATAGGGTGAGCAGTAGTTTAAGAACTGGGTTGATTCAGAAACTTCCCCAAGCCTCAATGTATTTCCATAAACAAGTTATCATTCTTTAAATGGAATCTGTGTGAAGAAATACTGTATTTTAAAATATGGAGAACTGATAGCAGTTCTCTAAAATGAGTGATGGAAAGCAATGAATCCAGTCTTCATGTCTTGCTCCCTGTGTCTCAGAAATGGAGACCCAGTCCTCCATCTGCAGCCTCCTTGTGGAACTGCCATCTCTCTGGGAGCAATTTCGGTCTCTATGGAGACTGCCTCTGTTTCAGTCAGTCAATTAGAGGTGAAAGGTATTCCATTTGCAGTCATCTAAGCCATAGAGTCCACCTCTTTTTTTCTTCATTCTTTCAGCCAAATGATATCTTCTTATCTAAGAGGGGAAAAAATATCTGAGTATTGTGGTCATTTAATTTGAGCTTGTTCTGTCCTAGTTACTCTTTTTCCTTTGTTTCAAATGGCAGCGTTCCCTGTAAATCAGATAAAGGACTGTATCATTATGCTATCATCTTTGAAAGCTCCATAATTGTAGCTTTTCTACCCAAGTCACTGAAATAAAACATCTATTCCTACACTAAATATTAATTTATTTCCAGTTGTACTTATTATATTATTTACTTAGGTGATAGTACTTCCAACCCTTCTCAGAGGTGACCCTACAGTAGAGAGAACTATTTTCTAAATAACACATATTTTCGCAAAGACAATGAAAACTATCCAGATTAGAAGTTATCCTTGTTCACCACTACTCCATATTTTTCTCCCTAAGAACATAAAAGATTGCCGTTATTGCTTTAGTTTTAAATGCAGTCATATCAGCTGAAAAAAAGTCACATTGAATGTGATTAGATATAATTCGTTTATGTCCTGATTAGAGCAATTCAGATTTGTGTAAAATGAATGGGAATTTAAAAAAATGAATAACATGAAAATATTTAGCAGAAATAAATTGCTGCTAAGTTTGTTATATTTTTTGCTTTTATTTTTTGTTCCTCAAGAAATGTAAAATCTGGTGGCATTTATTTATAATCAGAAACTTCTGCAGTTGCAAATAAGAGAAGCTCAATTCAAATAGACATCAATTGAAAAAAAAAACTAATGTAGAACTTATCTAAAGGATTTATAGATTCTAGCACAAGCATGACTATCTCATGGGCTCTTGCATCATTAGGTCTTAATTTCTCCATTTCTTCTATGCTTTTTTCTAAATCTGACTTCATTCAAAGGCAGATGACCCCTTGAAGAACCATTACGCCTAAGAATATCTTCAAGTGTACATTTGAAACTTAGAGTGACTGCAAATATTTAAAAAAAAATTTTTTTGTATTTTTGACTCATTTGTATGATGTACTCAGCCAGTCCTGAACTAACTACAATGCCCATATTCATAGGTTGATTGCCCAATATGGGGTTCATAAGCCCTCTTGGTGTAGGGTCATAGTCACCAGATTCAACCTGAGTGATTTGGGCCAGAAAAATAGGAGAATGTTTCATGAAGAAATGTTAGGTTACTCTTACTAAAAGTAGAATAAATGGGTTATGAGCAAACAGAAATAGAGGAGTTAAATGCAAACCTCACAATTCCTTCATGTTTCCATTCTCGGAACTTGACTTTATTTATCTTTGAAATGGCCACATTTTTTTTGATCCATGGACGAGCTCTGTGTATAAGATTCTGCATTCTAAATATTAGTCTCCAAAAAATGACCTACTATCTTTTATACTTTTCCAAACTTCTCATCCTTGATATACTTACTTTATTTCCATGTACACTTGTTGTCCCCTTCACCAGCTCCCCACCCCGCCCAGTGACCTTATGTAACTTTCTTGGGTTCCAGGTTCAACCCTTCCAATAATGCTTTCATTGCCATTTTTGGTTCCGTTGTTCTCTGTTTTTCCACAATTCCTACCTTGCCAATCTCGAGTCAAGGTTATGACAACATTAGCTTCCCCTCTTTCTCCTCCTAATCATTGCTTAGCTGGAAAAGTCATGAAACAGCACTGCTTCTTTTCCAACAATCGCATACCAGCCAGCTTCAGATGGGTCCTCTTCCGTCTAGCTATCCTTTCTTTCACTTTAAAATTTTTTTTAATTTTGTAATTTTTATTTATTTATTTATTCATGATAGATACACAGAGAGAGGCAGAGACATAGGTTGACAGAGAAGCAGGCTCCCCATGTGGAGCCTGATGCAGGACTCAATCCCAGGACCCGGGAACATGACCTGAGCCAAAGGCAGATGCTCAACCACTGAGCCTCCCAGCTGCCCGCCTTTTCAATTTTGTTTGAACACTACCCTAAACAATTTACTTCATTTTCTTTCTTTCTTTCTTTCTTTCTTTCTTTCTTTCTTTCTTTCTTTCTTTCTTTCTTTCTTTCTTTCTTTCTTCTTTCTTTTTTTTTTTTTTATTACTTCATTTTCCAGTTCCTTCTTATGAGCATCTGTCTTAGGTTAAATGGCAAAATATGCATGCAGCTTTTTCCAAGTCAAAATCCCTTGATGTTTTTACCTGTTAATTTCAACAAATTAAACATCTTCAGCAGACTTCTTTCAAAGTCTGGTCCCACAAAAATATTTTTCCTTTTCTCATTCTCTTAATATCATACTTCCCCATATACCTCAAATTCAATGATCTTTTAAGAATTCAAATTCACCCTCTTATTACTTTTCTTTCCATTATCAGACAATTCTCTGGAGAATAGTCTGTACCATTATCTCAATTTCTTGACAAATCCTTAGTAATTTAGAATCTTGTTTCATACTTTTTCCTGAAACTATTTCAGTACTCCCCAATAATGCTTAATAGTATCAACATTTTTCAACATGCAAAATTTGGAGCATGAGGAATTTCATGACTTCTCTATATTAATTGTGTATAGCATCAAATAGCATGAAAACCCCTGTTAATTATATATCTTTAATATATTTTACATCTATCTTATTTTCTCCAAAAGTAACATGACTATTTTGACCCGTGAAATTTACATTGAAGATGCCCTTGATATCATAGGGCCTCGAAGGAGAAAGGATAGCCAGAAGACTTTTGCAAGGAATAAGAATGTTCTATGTCAGGGCCATTATGGGCTGTTTCATTGGGGAATTTGACTTATTATGATTAATATGGGGAAACATCAGAAAAGATGCCAGTTATAGGAAATTTAGCATTCCAGGCAAAAATAAGGAAGGTTAAAGAAAAATTAAGTTAATGTGGACATGATCACACCACTTTTGTGTTCAGCTTTGCTCACCTTGTATTGCATACCCAACAGGATTATTTCTAAACCCTTGAACTATCAAACAAAGCACTCCTTGGTTTGACACTTACCTGTCCACTCTTTCTTTTTCAAAGTGTTAAAGCACTTTGTATTTAAATACTAAAGAACTGTTTGTATGTCTATGATTATGTTAAGACAGGAATCCCAGTACTCATGTATTTTATGCTTCAACAAAAAGAATAGGTTGTATTCACGTAAAAAGTCCTCTATGCCTTTGTATATTCTATTCTTTCTGACTAAAATGCCTGGAAAACTCTGGTTTTCCCTTCACGTAACCTTTTTTTGTGAAATATCCCCTGACCTCTCCAGCTTGGAGGCCGGTGGTACATTTTTGATGTTCTTCCTGAATGTTTGTCTTATCTCTATTTCAGCTATTATCTATGTGGGGCTTTCTACTTAGAGACAAGTCAATTTTTCAGAGGGTAGAAATGAATTGGGCCCAGAAACTCAGACACACTGATACACTCTTTCAGAAACCTGACACAGAAAAGAGTTGGTTCAATGGAACACCTTGTGTTTAAGACAGGAAATACCTCTTGCTGAGTCATTCTGGTACTTAGCCATGACTTTGGGGAGATGGCCTCATATGGATAGTGAGCAAAACAGTTCTTTTTTTATGATTTTCTTTATTTATTAATGAGAGACACACAGAGAGAGGCAGAGACATAGGCAGAGGGAGAAACAGGTTCCCTGCAGGGGCCTGATGCAGGACTCAATCCCTGGTGAGTTAAAGGCAGACAATCAACCACTGAGCCACCCAGGTGTCCCTAAAAGAATTCTGAGACAGACAAAGTTGTCTTCCTTCTTAGAGCTAGAATAATTTATTTGCCACCACAAAGAACTATCATACCAGAAACTAATTTTCTCATAATCCATTTAAGTTAGGGCATAAACATATGATCTGATTTTGGTCAATATAATTGGAAAGAAAGTTTGTTGGATGGATTTTTCTAAAAAGAATTTTCTCTCTTATAAACACACACACACACACACACAGAGGGAAATGTTCTCAACTTTAATCAGATGTGATTTTGTTTACATATGAAGCCTGAAACTGCCACAGCCATCTTGTACAATGTGTTCAGAGCAAGCCAAAGAACCAGGCACCCATTCTGAGGATGAAGAACAGTAAATAGAAAGAGCTTTGCCTCCTTGAACACGTTGTTGAACAGTTGAACATATGGTCTTCTTATCAGGTGATACGGTAAATATTATTTATTGCTTAAGCTACTTTGAATTATATATTGTGGTGCCCTGAGACAGAAGTTTCTGAACTAATAAGAACTCATATCTATAACATTAGAAATTTAGGCCTAAGGAATGTGGGCTGCTGAAAACTGATGATAATACTGTAGGAAAGAATTGCTCCCTCTTCTGTTCTTCCCTATCCTTATGCCTGAATAATTAAGGTGGGACCAATGCTTGCACCACACCTTGATCCATGAAGTAGTCTCTAGGCTCGGTACATCAAATAGTTCTCTATGTCTCAGTTACTGTGCATTCCTCCATCAATTTATTATTGAACAATGAGGAAAAAAAACATACCATGGCAGCCAAATCACCAATTCTCAACAACCAAACTGCGAGGCAATAACAACAGTAGTCAAGGGAACAGAATCTTCATTGATCTAAGTAAACTTTTTATTTTAACTACCTCAAAAAGGTAGTAATGAAGTTTGATTATTGGTTTTTTTTTTTTAAATTTTTATTTATTTATGATAGTCACAGAGAGAGAGAGAGAGGCAGAGACACAGGCAGAGGGAGAAGCAGGCTCCATGCACCGGGAGCCCGATGTGGGATTCGATCCCGGGTCTCCAGGATCGCGCCCTGGGCCAAAGGCAGGCGCCAAACCGCTGCGCCACCCAGGGATCCCGAAGTTTGATTATTTGAATCAAAAAAATATTCCATGGGTGTAGGAGGCTGGACCTTATGGAAGAAGAAGAAATTAATTAGTTATAATTAATTAAAAACACTTCTTCAGTACCTTTTATATTATAAGCTTTGCACTAAGTACTATGGATAAAAGGGAACATGACAAGGCAAATTCCATTTCTTGCCTTCTTGGAACTACTCTAGCACAGTTGGCACTGTGGGTGAAGAAAGCTGGTGATAACAATAATCATGGAAGCAACACAGTTTTGAATTGTGCTAATTTTGAAGAAATCAAAACAAGGTGAAGGAATAGGGAGGGTCTGGCTATAGTCACTTTATTTGGATGTTCTAGGAAAGCCTCCCTGAGATTCAATATTTGAATTAAGAATGGTAAAGGAACAAATAATAAAAAGACTAAGGAAAAAGGAATTCCAGGCAAGGAAAGAAAGAAATGCCAAGACCCTATGGTAAGATTTACTCAGTGTTGGAGGGATAGGAATAAGATCAAGTTAGATAGAAAGAAGAATGTAGTGACTAAAAGGAAAACCTTATGATGTGACATCAGAAAAGTAAACAAGGACCGCCATATGGAGTCTCTTAAAGATAATCCATAATGAATATTTCAAATTATAATCTAATTGTATGAGAGGTCAGTGTAGAATTTTAAGCAGAAGTGAGAAATAGTGTGATTTAGGCTTTGAGAAAAAAAACCTCTAGCTTCTCTGTAGAAAAAGTGCTTCGCAAGTGCTCTTAGGGTTGGGTGTCACAAGAGTGGAAGTCTTAGGAAACATGCCATTTGTCCAACTGAAAAATGAAATTGGTTTGAATTTGGGTAGTCAATAGCAGAGATATTCAAATTGGGTAGTCAATAGCAGAGATAGTACTAAGTTATTGACTATTTGGAAGTAAAATGAAAATAACTGCTAAATAAAAATTCCAAGTTGAACATTATGTATATATATATGTGTATATACATATATATATATATATATTCCTGCTATTTATATTCCTGCTATATATATATCTATATATATATCTATATATATATATTCCTGCTATTTAGGAAACAAAAGAATAAATGTAGCATAAAGAATGAATGGAGATAAGCATGTAGGTATGTGGTACCATTATTTTTCTGGGATGGTCATTAAAATAAAAAAAATACATATATTAGAAATGCCCATTAATTGCTCCTGAGAAGGAATAAAGAAACCTGGATTTCTAATCTGAGTAACATAAGACATTACTTGAAATTAGTGGAATGGAGACATCGAGAATTCTGTTTAGACACATTCTCTTGAATACAGCTATCAGACCTAAATGTAGTGGTATTAAGTTGCCAGTTGATACTAAACTCTGGTTTTCAAGTGAGATATAAAGGCTGAAGGGGTGAAAATGCAGATTTGAAACATGTCAACTCAAGAATAAATGTACTTTTGTAGAAAATATCTTATATGAAATTGTGACTTTCACATTTTTGTTCTATGCTTCTTCCTATTCAGCAATACAATATTTAGACTGAGATACATCCACATAAACAATACATTATTGAACTCCAAAGTGAATTTTTATTTTAAATATTTTTACATATGAAAGCACTGGACTATTACTAATACTGGTATTCTAAACACAAAGATCACTAAAAAAATTCAAACAAAATTTTATTGGGAACATTTACTTAATCCTGCAGACAGTAAATATAAGAATGAAAAGGTAAATTATGTAAGATATATAATCTTTATATTTCAAGAACTGAATGGTATTATCTTTTATTTTGTTTTATATTGTTTGAAGGTCTGTATTTCTTCAATTCTATAAATGTAAGCAATATAATATTTCCCATGTTGCTAATGGAGCTTGAAATTAGGGGAGCAGCTTGTGTATCAGCATCATGATGATGTCAGCAATTCACATGAAAAATGAAACATAACCAGTACAACTTCTACAGCCACAAAAAATAGTCAGCTTTCCATATTTGAAATTGGCTGACCATATACAATTATAGATGTGCAGGAAAAGAAAAGATTCTCTTCTCTAGGCTTTGCAAAACCAGTAGCAAGTTTGTTAATGAAGAATCCTGTAAAGCTATGCGCACAATAAAATACTTACTTTTGACTTCAAAGTCTATATTATAAAATTTAATATTGGGTCTATATATCACTGTAGGAGGTAAGGTTGGGTAATTACTATATCAATAAACCCCATTTATAAAATCATTAACTTTTTTTTAACTAAAATTACATTGTAGATTATATTCAATTTGTCTGTATTTAATTCCTAAATATACTATAATTCAGTTTCAACCAAAGGTATACTGCTATGACCAAACAACAGGAATAGTGATATAAATTATCAAAATTTAAAAAATTAAATCAGTATTCTGAAGCCAAGAAAGTTGATTTGATATGAATTATGTATATATTTTCACATTAACTTTCTCCTAACTTTATAAGATAATTTTAATGAAGATGAGAAACATTTTTTTGGTAGAAAAATAAAACTGTAAATGAAAACCACCCAGAATTTATTAAAAGGCTTACTCTTATTGATCCTTACTTGAAAGCTGATCCTCAAATTATAACGTATGTGAAATATGGCTGTAAAGCTACATAATTGATAATTCATTGTCATGAGGGAATGAAACATCCCGTTTCTTAGGAAGAGTAAAGAATTTCTTTTCACAAGTTCCCAGATTGGTCTCCGGTGGAGCTTACGTAGCTCCTATATATGATAGTATACTTTTATCCATTGAATGTGGATTCAAGTTTTGGAAAATGTCCAGCAGAATAAGAATCAGGACTGTGCATAAAGTGATAAAGGAATTCGTCATCATGTATAAAGTGTGCATTTGAGATATTGAAATTGAATTCAGTTTCTGAAGACAACTTAAGAAAAGGTTCATAAGGGATTCATACTGTCCTCCTTTTGAGGTTCTCTTTCTATCTAGCTACATTGAAGTGGTAGTTAAATTCATAAAAATCTCTGTCTCTGTCTCTCTTTTTCTCTGCTCTCTTCTGTCAGATTAGCAAAATATAATGTGAGAGAAAAATCATCAAATTATTTAGCATTTTAGAATCATGTGCCTTTTTCACAGATTAATTCTCTACTCCCCTAGAGCATGTGGTGTTCAAGAAATCTATAAAAACTCTTCTGATGATCTGTGAGTCTAATGATCTTATTTGAAAATCATTCCAACAGTAAAGTCACACATTCGATTTGTATAAAATGCATAGACAAAGCCACTTTCCTTAAATTTCAGAGTATAGAATATTCATTTTTTTAAAGCTATGGCAAACGCTATGTGACAGAAGTTTAGAAAGGACTAAAAATGTATAGTAAGTGTTCAATTAAGTTTTTAAACTTATTAATCTAGTGGTGACACAAACATTTTAGAAAAGCTAAAGAGAACATAGCTGCTTCAGGGAGAGTTTTATATTGGTAAGGGGTATGGGATTGTGGTTTCTTTTTTTTTTTTTAACCTTCTAATGAAAGGAAGCATCTATGAGCATTTCACTGAGCAATAACTTGACATCTGTCTTTCACTTTCTTCATTTTTTTTTTTTTACTATTCCAAACTTCTGTTGTTTTTCTTAGATTGGATTATGTATATGCTTGTACTTCAGTGGTCATATATTTAGACAGCATAAACTGTACTAGAATTTCATCTTTTCATTTGGCCTGACTGGCTGCTCACCAACAATGTCTAGAAATACTTCTCTTTGCTTGATGAGAATGAGTTTCCCTTGGCTTACCTTTCCTGGACTTTTTCCTTCCTTCTACTACTTGTATATTCTTTGAAAATAGAGAACAGGTCTTTTTTTTTTTTCCTCAGCTTTGTTGAAATATATTTGATATGTAACATTGTATAGGTTTAAGGTGTACAGCATGATGATTTGGTACATGTATGTATAGCAACATGATTATAGTAAGGTTAGTTAACTAGGCCATCTTCTCCCATAACTACCTTTGTGTGTGTGTGTGTGTGTATATATATATAAGAGTGTGTAACATCTACTCTATTAGCAACATTCAAATATATAATACAGTATCTTTTTAAAAAATATTTATTTATTTGACACAGACACAGACACACACACACACACACACACACACACAAGCCAGGGAGCGGTGGAGAGAGAGAGAGAAGCAGACTCCCCCCTGAGTAGGGAGCCCAATGGGGAGCTCCATCCCAGGACCCTGGGATCATGACCTGAGCCAAAGGCAGACGTTTAACGGACTGTGCCACCCAGATGTCCCAGTATATACAGTATCCTTAACTCTAGATGTCAAGTTGTACATTAGATCCTCAGTCTCTCCAGATGTAAATTGTTCACAATGATTGTTCAATGATTCAGGTGGAATAATATAAGGGCCAAGGTTAACTTAAAATGATATGCTTTTATGTATTTATTTTATCTATGAAGGCGTGACTAAGGAAGTCACACTTTATGAACTTCTTCATTTTTCTCATTATATTTTTCTTCATTTTTTGTGAGTTAGGTTAAAGCAATATTTCCACACACCTTTTATAAAGTATTTAGAATAACAAAATTTATGATTGAGGAAGTATTTGATTTCCTAAACATGCTATTTTGTTCAGCTATGTTCTTCATTCTGTGCTTTCTTTTTTATGTAATTGTCACTCAAAATAATTATATATATACATTTGTTTCAGTAGAAAGAGAAAGCTCAATTGAATCTGTACCTTTTAAATGCAGATTACAGCAATTACTCCTCAATTTCTTACACTATCTAAATTCATAAATCTTGCCACCTAACCAAATCTTAAAGCTCAAAACCATTATTTCCTTTTCCTTGAACAGTAAAATAACAATAAAATGTAAGAGCAAGAAAGATGAAAGAGGTAGAGGTGATTATATAAGACATTTTCTAATGTGCCTTAATCAAGGCAAAAGTAGTTCTTTCCACTTGCTAATTTACATGATAGAAATTGATCTTTAATGTCTCTCAATATCCTGCTATTTTCTATTGTCAATAAATTTCTGGCCCTGTAACTATTCTAACAAAATTCAATTATAGATAAATATTTTTATTGTCTCTGTAATTTTAAATATATTTTATCCTATTTTGTCTCCCTCATTCATATTCAACTTAGCTCTTCTCTCTATGATATCCATACAATTTTAATATTTTCACTTTTCTCTCAGTCTTAATTTCTCATATCCATATTACTTTATATCAGTTTTTCACAATTGTCTCTCCAAATTGTCATATTTATTACAGTTTATATTGCTGCCTAATTTTATCCATATTAGCTTCTTAGTGTTTTTTTCTTCTGCAAGGGACATCTAGACTTCCTCCCTATATATTTTTTTAAAAGGTATTTTGCCAACCACTGTAATTACATCTTCCTGCCGATCTCTGATTTGGAGTATACGGTAAAATGAAGGGATGAAGTCGCCTTTGAGGGTTTGGGTTCCTCTGTAGTGGATGGTAGAGATGCAATTCTCATGCAAATACCTTACCCAGATAGACTCTTTTAAAAGGGTGAAAAGTAGATTGCTCCATCAGAGTCTCTAGCATTAATGTGAGATGTTGGAATCTTAAAAATGCAGAGTGAGTGTGTTTAGAAAATAGACATACTTAACTTAATTTGAATTATCCATTTACTTATGTTTTCATAAGTGTCCTATTAACTAATAGCAGGTTTTGATATACTGTGTGTGAGTGATACCCATCCCTCATTTCAACTGCAATAAATCTATCATGCAGCTTCATAGATTTATATTGTCTAAATCTTCAGGCAGACATTCGGTTATTCAGCATTCTGTAGAGTTTTATCAAAGTCTACCATACACGAAGCCATTTATGATTGATGGCATAACAAAAAGCAGGATTTGAATGTTTCAAATTTACCAACTCACACACTTTTTAAAGAATGGATTGCCTGTCACTTTTCCTTCTTTCACTTTCTGCCTACCCCCCGCTTTCTCCTCCATTAGGACACTCTGATGCTACATGTGTTCCATCAAGCCTTAAAGGTCTAACTGAAAATGAGATGATGATTCTCTTTTACCCTCTCTCACATTAATGTTCAATACCTATATTTTACAAGAAAACTGCCACAGAAAGCTACGTGTTTCTTATGTCAGGAGTCATTGATTGTTTTTTATGTACTACATTGTCTTTCTCTATGCTGTAGTTATACATCTACACAACCTACATCATAATTTTTTATTTCATTTACAATTCCAGGAAGAGGGAGGAAGAAGTCAATGACACAGTTATAGTACTTTGGAAAACTGGTTCATGTAATCAATGGACAAGCTAGGCTTTGAGTGTAACCTGTAAAATTGAAAGATAAAGATCAGGAAAAGGACAACCAGGTTAGAGAAGGGCCACCTTCTTTAATTGAAGCTAACAACTCATTACTGATATGATTAAGGTGCCTCCCAGAAGTCATTAATAAATGTAAATGAAGATGGAAATTCTTAAAATTTTAATATGAAAAGGGAGCATGTTAAAATGAGAAAAAATGGTATAATAACAGGTACAAACTCAATGATGATGATCATCAAAGAGCCTGGGGGTGGGGGGAAAAGAAGTTGAAGAACATGTCTCCAGCACAGTGCCTAGGTTGGGTAAGCTCTAATGCTAAATAAACAGAAGTATCTCAAAGTTTAGCATATAATTCATTAGACTACCATGTTTGATAGAATCACACCCATGAAAATTCTCAATTCTCTTGAACTGATTCTGTATTTACCAAGCTATCTAGGGGAAAAAAAATCTTGAAATAGCTTATCTAAAAAGAAATGTATAAAAAACAAAAGAAAAAGAAATGTACTTGACCAATGTTGATGTTTCCCTTAAATATGTATAATGTGGCCAATTAGTCACTGCTTTTCAGCTTTATTCAAGAGATTGACTCTCATGTTATAGTGAATTTGTTTATCCAGATCTAAACAAAAAGAGCAGAGATTGAGTATAGAAATTTAAATTTCTTTCTCTACTGTGTCAACATTAACTCCATACTTGGGAGCCTTTGACTATAATACCTCAATTGCTTTATATTTTTATTATTTTAAGTCCCTATCACCTCAAGTGATGCTATGAATAGAAGTATGAGGATTAACAATTTTTTGAAATATATGAAAAACTACATAAAGCAAGAAATTTGGTTGTTCACATATTTAACCTTGGGAAATATAATAAAATCGAATCTTTATCTCTACAAATGTGCATAATAATGCAAAATCTAAATATACATTCTTCTTAAATCTATCTTGGAATAGCACCCCATGGAGCTTTGGAACCCTGATAAGACTTCGCAGCATGAAAGAAACATTGAAAAGAGGTAAGAAATTCCTGAGAAAAGAACAATCACCCTTGAATCTTCTATAAGAGAAACAAAGAAGGCAAAACCTAGGAAAATTTGGATTCTCATTAACAAAATGTTCACTAGAGGTTATAACACCTTTCCTTTGCTTCCTGTGCTCTCTGCATTCATCTAACACTATGACTCATTCTTTCATCTTCTAACAGATTCTAGGGACCATCTAAAATGTATGATCCATAAATACAATGAACTTATTTTATTCATTGGTGTATATGCTGAACCTATAAAATTAAAAAAAAACAACTCTAGCATAAAATTCAATTAATGTTTTTGAACAAATGCCTGATTAAATTTAGTCATGGTGTTGAAGCCAGTGTCTTCCATTCTAATCCTTTTCAGCCACTACTGGAGATCAAAGGTTTAAATAATGGAAACATGAGTTTGCACAGCAGTTGAGAAAGATCATGTTGATATTTTTGCAAATGGTCATTGTTTTCCCATTATAATCTATTTTCTTTTCTTTAATCCTCCTTAGTTGCTGCGAAAGAAGTAAACTGAACTGAATTATGCAGATAGTACCACTTACAGATTTACCTTTGATATTACATTTTGCATTTGAAATAAATTGGTAGGTATAATATTGTATATAAGAATAACATTACTTGTGTGAAATCGCTTTCTCTGAAAGAGAGATAACCACATATCTCTACAATTTAAGATATCCCTATTCTATTTCTAGTTGTCTGACATTGAGAATGTTATTTAATTTCTGTATTGCCACAGTTTCATCACCTATAGAACGAGAATATTAATGTTCCCTATTTCCCATTGTTGGTAAGTTTATTAAAGGAGATGAACTCAATACATATAAACTACATTACACAAGAGATGGCACAGAGTGAGAGCTTCATAAATATCAACTACTCTAGAATTATTGTCTATTTATTTCAGAGAATAAGACCAGGTGGATGATGGGATTTCCAGTACTTCTAAGTACTTGTGTGTGCTATTCTGCATTGTATAGCTGCCCATGGATTATTCTATAATCAGAAATAAGCTATTTTCATTTTAGATAAATGACTATATTTTGAGAGATATGCTATTGAATTTTTCATAATTCTACTACTCTACTCAAATCAAGCCACTTTTTCTTCAGCTTTCACTGCTACTCTGAACACTCAAGTCTTCTCTTTAAGATTTGTTTATTTGTTTATCCCAGTCTCCTTTAGAGTTATCACTTAAAATTTTTAAAGAATACCTAAATGCACCAAATTTCTACTGAAGAACTTTGTCAGTAAAAATGCAAGGTCTATGGCATCATTTCTCTCTTTAGTTCTTCATTATTGCTAAACATAATAATTATAAAATTCATATCTGATACAAGAGTATTCATTTATATAATTATGAACTATTGCAGGAGAAATGCGCCTAATTGCTAAGTTATTTTGAATTCTTGAAATTACATAGTAAAAATGATTGCAGTCCTTTTGGGGCCAGGGCTGCTCATTATTCATCTTCATATTCCCAGCCTCTCACATAGAGCATGATAAATGAAGTATTTAAATAGGATTTGTCAAGAAAGTTCTCATTTCTATGGTTCCTTACAGTAAAATAAAATTTAATGATTCAAAGAAAAAACATCAAAAATGAAGTTATTCATTCATTCCATTTCTCACATATTTTTATTGTGCCAAAGTCAAAGTTCATACAAAAACAAAAACTCTATATGCCTAAATTTTAACTTTACCATTGAAGGGTCCATGGCATTAAATAATTGGTTAATTAATTAATAACATGCTCTTCTTAAAATGTTTAAAAGTATTTCCTATACAGTAGGTGTTGCCATGTCTTGGTAAAAACCAAAACATATGATTTAATTAAATAAATATTTAAAATGTGATATTATTGTAGATGAATTCAGAAATCAATGTAATAACTACATGATTTGTACAAAACCCTGTAATTTTGTTTCCATGTGTGGCTATTAAGATGGATCTTATAAGTCATTAAGAATTCACAACATTAATGTCCATCACGCAGGACATTAAGGAGAGCACGTGATGTAATGAGCACTGGGTATTATATAAGACTGATGAATCATGGACTTCTACTACTGAAACCAATAATGCATTTTATGTTAATTAATTGAACTTAGATAAAATTTTTAAAAATTCACAACAGAGTTTTAAGGGCTTAAACATCTAGGAAATATATGGAAGGGAAAAAATAAGCCAAGTCTCTAGGAAAACCCTTACTGTCATGCCAACAAGAGCATACAGGGCCTTCGCCAACTCATAAATGCTGCAAAAGCTCCCTAACTAGCATTATTGTTTCTTCATGATAAATTCACTCTATCTTTCCTACATGAGCTTGGAAACATTACCAAACTCAAAAGGGGCTTGGGTGGAAGGATCACTCCTGAGAGCTTTCACCTATTTCCTGTTGCTAAGGAAACCACTTCCTTTGTACATGTTCAGAATAGCAGGTTCCTTTGAATCCTGCCTTTCAAGCTCTATTTTTTAAAGCAAACATATAGATATATAATCCATTTTTTGAAATGTACACCTATTTATAATGTTTCTACTATCTGGTGAAGAAGTTTCATCCAATTAAAGGTAATATATATGTTTGCAGATAGAAGAAATGTTGGAGATAGACAACTTCTTTTTGTTGTTTTATATTTTGCAAAATCTATAGTGCTTTCCAATCCACAAAAGAGTCTGTAAATCTAAGATATTCCTATGACTTGTGAATATGTATATATCAACATTGGCTGAAATAATTTATAACTTTTGATATTTGATAGATTTGGGAGCAATTATGTTTCATTACTCCATTGTGACAAAGTTATTATACATTAACTTAATTGCTTGGAAATTCTTTATTGAGACAATATGTGTCTTTCTTTCTTTCTTTCTTTCTTTCTTTCTTTCTTTCTTTCTTTCTTTCTTTCCTTTCTTTCTTTCTTTCTTTCTTTTCTTTCTTTCCTTTTTTTTTTATTTAAAAATGTTGTGGAAATGTCCCAAGTTTGCTTGTTTAAACATTTTGTGAAAAGATTAGCTCAAATGCTAGATTTCAATAAATTGGCTTTCAAAGATAAAAGATGAGATTTGGAGTTCCATTATACCACAATGATTGCTGTGTATTTTCGCCAGCCATTAACAACAGCATGTGTGGACATTGGCCATAAATACTAGCTGATTTCATAACTTGGATTGTAAATGCTATAATTATATGTTGTAATTCACATTATACAACTGAGAATCATAGCCCAGTCCACAGCTTTATTACAACATTCTCATTAATGCCCTGTTTATTTGAGATCTTTCAAAGAATTCCTTTGAGTACCCATCATGATATTTTTAATTATACTCTTTATATCTCTTCAAAATGTTTTGGACCTGTCTTACATGCTTTGATGTGCATAGTGCCTTAAAACCACATACTATAAACCCAAATTACATCACCACAAAGTTAAAATGGTTTTGATTATTGTACCTATAAAATAATTTTCTTCATGTGTTTATATCTATTCAGTGATTATAGCTTCTGCTGAAAAAAATTTGTTTTCAATTTCAGCTCTAGAGAATAGTATACTCCTAAGCATTAAATTGACTTATTTAATTGACTTCTACAATTGTGTACTATTATGCTTACTTATTTGACTTGACTATTGCCTTCAGTCTAACAGCCATTGATATAATGCCACATTTCCTGCAGAGACAATGTTGTTTTATGCACAAAGAAAAATGTTAAAGCATAAATATGTTTTAATTTCAAGGAGACTATTTCACTGACAAGAATAAGAATGCATGATAATTTAGTTAACTCACTGTGCTTTTTTTTACATTAGATGTTCAATAAAGATATTTATTTGGAAATGTTAACCATTCATTTTAATGCAATAAAATTGTGTGTTTATATTTACCTTTACAATTTGGGTGCATATTCAGGGCTTCACACTTCCACTTTTTATCATCTGGTTACAGAATTGATTTAAAATTTCAATATTTGATACTATTTTCATTCCATAGAGACCCATATTCATTCTTATTTCACTAGTCAGTAATGTATTGGCACTTTGATTTTAAAAACAAAACAATTGCTTTGGTTCATCAGTTTTCTATTTTGCCTCTGGTAGTATAACGTTCGATGGCTTTTGTTGGCTTATTGCACTTTAATTAGCATGATGCTGTGTGCCTTTAGTAACGTGCTGCTATGCTACCCTTAATTGAAATCTTTCTCTTGTGTCTGTGATCATTATATCACCTTGATGCCTGAAACCACTGCTCTTATGGACTATGTGGTAATGTCGCATTAGCCCTTTGAAGCTGGGAAGTTTGATTAGCAGGATCAGATGAGCTGCTAGAGGGTGTCTGACTCTTAGCTCTAGTATCTTCAAATGCATTTTACAAATTACCTACTTACCTTAATACTATAAATATGCAGATATTACATACCACTTACTGTAAAAAGTGAAATTTTACAGTGGAAAATTATTTCCTTGCATACACTTTGATTTAAAGGTCACAGCTTCAGAGTGTTTGATGAAGATATTACTTCCCTTTTTGAACCCAATGGAAAATAGGCTTAAATGCAAAGAAAGGTCCATGAAATCATCTTTTTTTTTCCATCTGTCTTTACTTTGACTCTAGAATATTTACGCAACATATTCTAAGTGGTTGTTTCTTCCTTGTGGGTTTTCTCCACTTCTTTTATGAGGCAGTAGGACAGTTATTTTTAAAAGTCCTTAGAATGCCTCTGTAGGATGATTGGGTCATGCATTTCTTACGATTATATCAAAAGGAAAATAATCAAAGGTCAAAACCAAGCATTTTAAAGAACATGCAGTATTCCTTTGTCGAGGTAAGGATTTTATCCCCACCAAAATGTCTTAAACTGGAAAAAGACAACAAATAAACAAAAGCAAGCATTATGCATCTTCAGGAGGGTGTGCACAAAAGTAATCATGAGGAAGAAACTGGAGAGTTTAATCACAGCTGACTACCACAGAGAGCTGGAAAATTATGGAACAAGAATAGTTTGCAGACTGATCAAGGAAGCTTTTCAAAGATACACAGGATCTAGAAATAACTGCTTCCCCCCAATTACAATTTTTTAAAGTGGATAGAAAAATATGCAGCAAGGAGTAACACAGTCTTGTTGAAAATTAAATTGTCCCCTTTTCTTCAGCAAAGCTTAAGCAACATATAATCCATTACATTTCGAAGAATATAACTTGGTCAGCAAACAACTGGGCCATTCTCATGGCCTGCAGAGCAGCCAATGATCCCAAAGTTCTGGCCCATAAGGATCCTGGATGACTGAGTTGGAACTTAAGAGGTGGTAGCGGAAGTAAACCCTGCAGCAAAAAGCCTAGAAATAAATAGACTTAAAGTTAGCTGTGTTCTTTGATGGCATGGATTGTAGGTCATTTCCTTCTTCATGATAATTTGAACAGTAAGAAGTTTATACAACGAGCAATCATATTTATTTATTTTTTTTAAGATTTAAAAAATATTCATTTAAGAGAGGGAGAGAGTAAGAGAGAGAGAAAGAAAGAGAGAAAACTAGCAGAGGAGAGAAGCAGAGGGAGAAAGAGAAGCAGACTCTCTGCTGAGCAAGGAGTCCAACGTGGGGCTTGATCCCAGTACCTGGAGATCATGACGTGAGCCGAAGACCGATGCTTAACCATCTGAGCCACCTAGAAGTCCCATGAACAGGCATATTTAGTTATATTTTTCTTTAAGTTGAGAAGTCAGTCATCAATAAAAGAGTGGCTCCTAAAGAAACAGCCCCTACATTTTCACTGATCAGGTCTTTGTAAGAAGAATTTGTCCTAGTAATATAAACCAGCTAATAATACTAACTAAAGTATTAGTTAAAAATTGCACATATGTGATGTTTGCTAAAATAGGCATGACTTAATTTAAAATCCCATGTTTCAGTTGACTGTTTTAGATGTATGTGGTGTTAGGAAGAACATTGTCTAATTTAACATGTTAGTGTCATATATAAAATGCAGTGAACTATTTGTGAGAACTTCAACACTTTGTGGTTTGTTCTTTGTGGTAATGAGTGAAAATATTAATAAATAAAATAGTAATGCAGATAAGCCTTGGACATCTTACCTGTGTGAATATAAACTAAACTTAAAAAAACACAAATTTGTACATTTGTATTTATAAAATTAAAGACCCATAGTATATTATAGTATGTACATGCATATGTATATATACATGTGTTCTAAAATAAATATATTATTAGGACAATTAATAAAAAATGCATATTAGGTTGAGACACATGAAACTGCCATCTTTGTAGGTCAAATACAGTTGCATACCAGTCTGTGTGGATATGTTATAGGTTTGTTATTTAAAGTAAACCCAGTTTTTGCTTTTACAAAAGAAAGCATACCATGTCTTTCTTAGCTAGATAAATGGATACTATAATGTATAAAAAATTCTCACAGTTTTATACAATAGATTTAATAATATACTGGCAATTATTTTTTGGAAATGGATATTTCGGCAAATTTGGATATACTAAACTCAAAATATAGGCTAGATGGACTTGGAAAACTGTTTTATAAAAATATAAGTTATTAAGATCCCTCTAAGTGAAACATTTCCAAATAGAGAAAACAAAATAGATTTTTCCCCCATTTGGATAAACTAATGCTCATTTAATATTTTAAAATTGTTGTTTAAAAAAAATAAAAAAAATAAAATTGTTGTTTAAGATCTCAGAAAAAATCTTAAAATTTACTTGATGCATGAGTCATGAATCTTCAAGTTCTATATTGCCAAACATATAACAAAAGAGAAATCATGCTGTAAGTTTATAAGCATCTGGAATGTTAGATTGAGTAATATGAAATTGACTATATCTTATCAGTTGGGGAGCAATACAAACTATTTTCCTAATCTAATTGATGGATATGGTAGGAAGTGTTTCTAAATAGAATGAAAAGACAGGGGTCTCAAATGTATAGACAAGAAGAGACTACGCTCCAGAATCCAAAAATCTTTATGTGGTGAATATTAGTTGAACTGTATGACAATGACCATTTTTGGCTCATTAGTGTTGCAATTCCATACGGTTTAACACAATACAAAAAATAAAAAATAAAAAAATAAAAAAATAAAAAAAACACAATACAAGCAATGAGATACATTTTGAGTAGGAATAAGGAACAGATGTATTTTCCCAGTTTCTTCATGTCCGATGTTCTTATACACACATCTGTGGGACATAAAGAGGTGGCTTTAAAACATGGAAGACACAGTGAGGTATGGTAAGCAAAAGCACTGAGCCTTGTGGCACGAACAGAGTTCTGGTTTGTGTGCTGGCAGAGTAACTGTTCAAGCTCACATAAATGAGGTCAATGTCTCTGAACCTCAGAGCTGTCTTTTTAATTTATAAAAAGTTCCTGGTAATTTGAGGGTTTTTTTTTAAATGTTAATGTATTGATCTCTCTTATTCTCAGTCTATAAAAAAACTCTATACAAAAAGAAAATCTACAATCTCTTACTAACTCTTCTCTTTAACTCCTACGAAAATCATATCTATCCATTCCGAATTCAGAGCTTCCTTGTCCAGCAGTTTCAAATATCTTTTGTACTTGGCAGAAAAAAAAATCAGATTCTGGAAGTCAATCTTCATGAAGACTTTCTTGTGAGTCTAGGTCCATTTGGGGATATTCAGGTATTTCCTGCTGGGTTGATGTACAGCAAAATTACTGAAGCTAATGCTCAGGATCCCATCTGCAACTTGTTCTTTGTGACACATTTCTTTCTATCAAGTGAACTTTGATAGTCAAGAGAGTGGCGTTTTTGAAATCTAGCTAATTTTATTTGGGGACATATTATGGTTTAGCAGGATATGTGCATGTGGTTTGTAGTCACTGCTACTAGTTATTAGTGATTGTTCCAGTACAGGAATACTGCCCTATGTGCTGTGTAACCTATCTGGTGTCATAGTTCAAATAGGCAAGGAAAGAACCATATATATGGCAACGTAAATGTGTTTTCTTGGGGTCTTCTACCAAAAGTGTGTTGGCAAAGTGGATAAATGTACAGAAATTGTCTGAGGAAATTTCTTCTATTCATCAGACATGTAATATTTTAAGCAAAAGATTTGATTTTTCATTCAAAGCCAATCAATATGGAGCACTTTCCTGTTAAGACTAGACATGCTTAAACAATATATACAAGTATAAGTACAGTACATCACACATTTTTATTGATAGATTTTTATTGAGGGAATCACATGTAAAAAGAATTTTTCAAATTTCCTATTTAAGACTGGTAGCAATATTACAAACCATGAAAATATTTTCATGTGATAGTGCAGATTTTATACATGCCAACTATCAGTCATAAAAAAGTAATAGATCAAAAAAAAGTAATAGATCAAAATGCATCTCTAAAATTTGACAGAAACTTTTAAAATTAGGTATTTTAACAATGCCACTAATTTTTACATTAGGATGACTTACAAATAGGTAAAAAAATGCCCTTAAGATATATTTTGTGTGTATTTGTGTGTATTTTCAAGAAATAAAGTGGTATGTATCTTTAATTTTTTTTAGTATAAAAAGAAAGCCCAAAGAAACAGATAAATTTAAAAACAAAATGGGATGGATTTGTGGTGTCCAATCCAGCATGGATTATCACAAAAATAAGGTCACAGGGTAAACCACTGCCCTATGAAATTGGAGATACAGGCAAACACAGAGAATCACAACTTACTGCAGTAGAAACCCACAAGCAAAACCCTCCATGAGAACCAATATCCAGGTGGGAAGACCTGAACCGTTATTGACAAACTACTCAAAGGCCAATGCCGACAAGTCTGTGAGTTCAACAACTCCAGAGGATCCAGTCTTGGAGGGAGGTGGGGAGATGTGTTTTGTGAGTTTTACCTTCAGGAGCTCAACTCTAATCTCATATTGAATATTGCAGAAAAGTTTTCTGGTTCTTTCAGCAGGAGGAGAAAGGAACCAACTTGGAATGCCCAAAAACATTCTGTTCTATATTACAAGGTCTGCCTTTAGGAGAAACTGTTTTACTATAGTCTAACAGTAAAGTGCTGGGGTCTTATCAGAGTCTAACTAACCTAGAAGAAGGGAAAACCTCAACTAAAGCCATTGTGCCCCATGGAAGGGAAGGACAGGGTGACTGAGAAGCACTAGTGAAGTTCAAGTCTGAGGGCACAGGCTCACTAAAAGGCCATGATCTATTTTTTTAAAGATTTTATTTATTTATTCATGAGAGACACAGGGAATGAGGCAGAGACATAGGCAGAGAGAGAGAAGCAGGTTCCCTGCAGGGAGGCTGATGCAGGACTTGATCTCAGGACCCCAGGATCACAACCTGAGCCAAAGGCAGACGCTCAACCACTGAGCCACCCACGTGCCCCTAAAAGGCCAAGATCTAATTATTAGAATGTGAAATGCTTCCTCTACCCCCACACTTTACTACTACATTAGTAAAGACCTGTCTACCTCTCCTTTTATATAGTACATCATGTACACATTAAAAAATAATAACGAGAAGTAATAAAGGCAAAAATCAGAGTCAGTAATGTTAGAATTATCAGACCAGGACTTTTCAAAGCTATGATAATGTGCTAAGGGCTTTAGTGAAAAAAAAGTAAACAACACATAGGAAAAGATGAATACTATATGCATAGAGATCAAAATTAGGAAAGAATAAAATAAAATGCTAAGGAGCAAGAACACCGTAACAGAAATGAAGAATGCCGTGATGGGCTCAGTACTAGACTGGACATGACTAAGCAAAGAATCTCTGAGCTTGAAAATATGTCAGTAGAAACTTCCAAAACTGAAAAGCAGAGAAAAAAATGAAAAGAAACCAAAAAACCCCTCTTAAATATCTAAGAATTATGAGACAATTATAAAAGGTATAACATACACATAATGAGAATCCCGGAATGAGAAACACACACACACACACACACACACACACACACATGCACACACACACACAAAGGCAAAAAACAAACAAAAACCCAGATGCAATATTTGAAGCAATAATGACTGAGAATTTCCCAAATTAATGTCAGACACCAAATCAGAGATGCAGGAAGCTCTTGGAAAACCAATCAGAAATGATGCTCCCAAAACTCCACCTAGGAACCTGATGTTCAAACTTTAAAAATAAAAGACAAGAAAAATATCTTGAAAGAAGCAAGAGAAGAAAAACAACAAAAACAAGTTATATATATATTTTTAATTTCTATCCAACTCAAGTATACTTCTTAAGACAAGACAAAATCATGGAGCACTGGGTGGCTCAGTGGGTTAAGTGGCCGACTCTTGACTTTGGCTCAGGGTGGTGAGATAAAGGCCCAGGTGGTTGAGTTTATCTATTTATCTATTATGTATTAATGAGTACTTTTCTTTTCATGTATGGTGGTTGAAGTTTATCAATTTGTTTAACTTCTAAAGGAAAGGGCATATAATTTTAATACCACATTCTCTTGGTGAGGTTTTGTAAATGTATCACTTTATAGAAAAGAACTTACAAATTTCCATACATTTTGGTTCTGAAATTATTTCAATAGCATTACAAGAATATTTTATTTGAGGGTTTGATGGCAGTTCTTTGGAAATATATAATCTTGATTTTTTTCTGGTGAGATTGATTCATAATAGCTTTCTTCATATTTTATATGGAAATTTCTGAGTTTACACAGTTTTTATAGATTATATTTTCCTAGGAAATCCTTCATTGGCTTTTTAAATTGTTATTTCTTAAAGATTTATTTATATATTTGAGAGAGAGCGAGGAGAGAGAGTATATGCAAGTGCCAACGGCAGAGGTAGAGAATCTCAAGCAGACTCCCTATTGAGCGAGGAGCCCAATGCAGGGCTTATCTCATGCCCCCCTGAGATCATGATCTGAGCTAAACCAAGAGTCCGATGCTTAACTAGCTGAGCCACCCAGCTGCCCCATCATTTGGATTTTAAAATGTAGTTTGGAACAGATGAACAAAATGTTTCTCATATTTTTTGGTTATTTATTCATCAATTGCAATCATTTGTTTATTCTATTTTTCTAAAATCCTCATACATTGATTTTCAAATAATTTGTTTTAAAACAAAAAACAAAACAAAACAAAAAGACAAAATAATCAAATTGTTTTTGTTCTGTTCTCTAATCCTAATCTTTGTATTCATTTTTCTTTCTATGTTTTCTCTTTCTCTGTGTTCCTTTCTTTTTTTAATTTATCCTTCTTTCTTTTTTCTTCCTTGCTTGGTTCCTTCCTTCCTTCTTTCCTACATCCTTACTCCCTCCCTTTATCTCTCCTCTCCTCTCCTCTCCTCTCCTCTCCTCTCCTCTCCTCTCCTCTCCTCTCCTCTCCTCTCCTCTCCTCTCCTCTCCTTTCTCTTCTCTCCTTTTCTCTTCTCTTCTCTTCTCTTCTCTTCTCTTCTCTTCTCTTCTCTTCTCTTCTCTTCTCTTCTCTTCTCTTCTCCTCTTCTCTTCTCTTCTCCTCTCCACTTCACCTCCCTTCCCTTCCCTTCCCTTCCCTTCCCTTCCCTTCCCTTCCCTTCCCTTCCCTTCCCTTCCCTTCCCTTCCCTTTTCTTTCTTTAGCTTTCTTTTCTCCTATTAAGTATATACAACTCTCGTGGGCAGTTTTTGTTAATATTTTACTCATCTGTTCTCTTATTAATGATCAAAATGTATTATGGGATGGCTTTTTCAAGAATGGCTAATGGAAACCTCTTACATTCTTTCATTAAAAAGCTAATTTTAACCTGTATATTTGAGGGACAATTTCACTGAAAATTTGTGGGTCACTCTTTTCATGTTTAAGGCTCTTGTGGATATTCCTCCATTGTCTTCTGAGACTGAAATTTTTATGAATAAACTTGAGATAATCCAAATATTTTTTTCTCCTCAGAAAAAGCAATCTTATATTTTCATCAAGGTACACAAAAAATAGTTATCTTCAAACTCTGAACACTTCATTAGAATATAACATGGCACGAATCCTTTCATGTTAATTTTTCCTGATATGTTCATTTTTAAGATGAATATTTAACTCTTTTTAAAAATAATATAACATAATTATATTTTAAAATATTCTTTCTTTATTTAGGTTTTAACTTTTTCTAAGAGGGTAGGACTCCATGACAGAAATGTTGGATCTTTTTTATTTGTTTTACCATCACATTTTTTTCTTTGTCTTTTTTTTTTATCATTTTGCCTTCATTTATTTTTTTTTTCATTTATATTTGCTACATTCCTTCACTTTGATTTTCACAGTATTTTTCCATAGGCCCTTTCTTCATTATCTTCCTATCTGTAAAATGTTTTATTTTCCTATTGTTATATGTGAAGTTTGGTAGTTCATATTTTATCTCTTAACCCTTTAATGGACTTTATTCCTTAAAATGATTGCTGCATTAAAAATTTTAAGATATTCATTGCAAAATGTTTGGTTATAGCTTTTATCTGCTTCAGGATAAGAATTTTTTCTAGTGAAAATTTTATGTTCTTATATTTTATTGCTTTATGTTTGTTTTTACTTTTTATTACAGTATCTTTGTATAAATGATATGGAAGATGGAGTTCTAAAAAGCCCCTTGATGATCCATGCTCTTGTAAAACTTCTCCTTATGAGGGCAGATGGAACATCTTACATATCTTTACCCAGTAACATATGACAAAGGCTAAGGGACTATGCAGATACAACTAAAGTTTCTTTTTTTTTTTTTTTCTTAAAGGTGTATTTATTTATTTATGATAGACACAGAGAGAGAGGCGCAGAGACACAGGCAGAGGGAGAAGCAGGCTCCATGCCAGGAGCCTGACGTGGGACTCGATCCCGGGTCTCCAGGATCAGGCCCTGGGCCAAAGGCAGGCGCTAAACTGCTGAGCCACCCAGGGATCCCCACAACTAAAGTTTCTAATCAGTTTATTTTGAGTTTTTTTTTTTTAACTTTTTTTTAATTTTATTTTATTTATGATAGTCATACAGAGAGAGAGAGAGAGAGGCAGAGACATAGGCAGAGGGAGAAGCAGGCTCCATGCACCGGGAGCCCGACGTGGGATTCGATCCTGGGTCTCCAGGATCGCACCCTGGGCCAAAGGCAGGCGCCAAACCGCTGCGCCACCCAGGGATCCCTGTTTATTTTGAGTTTAAAAGTGAGATTAACTTGAGGATGATCTGACCTAATAACTTAAGTCTTTCATAAGTGGACTGAGCTCTTCTTGGAGACATATTCTCCTTCTGACTTTGAAGCAGTATGCTGTGCTGAAGTTGTGGGTAAGTTATATTTCTGGGACATGAGTCCTGCCTGTAGGAGTTGAAAATAACTTGTGGCCTGCAGCCAGCAATGGGGAACTGAAGACTACAGTTTGTAGAGAATGAATTCTGCACAACCTGAATGGTCTTGGAGAAGGCCCCGAGCCTCAAATGAGATTGTATCCCCAGCTGACATCTTTCAGACTGGTGTGACTTAGCTGATCTATGCCCACATGCTTCATCAATGGAAACTCTAAGATAACAAATCTGTATTGTTCTGAGCTGCTAAGTTTGTAGAAATTTGTTTTGCAGCATTAGAAAAATTAATGCAAATGGCATGCTTGGTTTCTCATTATTCAATGTGCTTTATTTTTCTGGATTGCATTTCTAAGTCCTTCCTGAAGGTTTGTCTTCTTTTTATGATAGCACAGAAACATACTGCTCTGCACACATACGGCTCACCTCCACCAAATGTTATCTGGGCTTGAATCTTATGCTTCTATGAAGAAACCTGGCTTCAGAAAACCTACTACCAAGTAATACTACCAGTATTACTACTACTATTTTAACTCCAGGCATTATACCCATTATCAATCAGCATGCATGATGTTTACATTTCGGGGGGTAGTCTTTTTCCTTAAGAAGTGTGATACTATGGTCATTCTGTTAGAGTGACCACTAACCAACCATACTGCCACTCTCCACCTTTGTGCCTTCATTTCACCTTTGCAGCTGCTTTCCCATCTCTACTAATTCTGACTAACCTGAGTTGCCTTTAAGGAATATACTGAAATCCTATATTAGTACAAATTGGAGTTATCAGAGATTTTACCCCTTTATTCTTTTTGCTTTTTTGATACTATCCAGAAGAAAGAGGCTGACTTAAGCAGGTCACGCTGAAAACCAGTGATGAATATGTTCGTTTGTCACCTGTGATTAGTAAGCTTGTTAAAAATGATTTTAAGTGAAGGCAAAGACTAGTATTTTGTTGGTGTACATTATCACATATAAACCCATCTGTCCCAGTTCTAAAATAATGGTATGCTACAATAAACGTAGTTTCAAAAACAACTAGCTTATTGAAACGTTTAAGTATTTTTTCATGAGCAATAGTTTCCCCATTTCACCCCCTCTTTAGCTGCCCATCTACTTCCCTGTGACCTCCCCCGTAAATCTCTCTCTTTCTCTCATCAAGTGAGCACACAGTTTTGTAGTTTTCTCAAAATTATCTGCTCCTTGTAGCTTTTTCTGCTTTCTGATAATAATTCTGAGCTTCCTTGGCTCTCCTGATCTTCCCCACTGCACATTTCCTTGACTCTTCACAAGCATACCAGAAAAAGAAAAAGAAAAAAAAAAAGAATTATTCATAATGGTAGGGAGTGAGAGAGGGAAGCCTGAAATATGTGTCTGTTAATGTTTTTGCCCATCAAGCGTATATTGAGTCTATTCACAATATTTTATAAGGTTTGTGATTTTTTCTAGGTATGGAACAATGACTTACTTTCGGAATAGCGCCTTCTAGGTATATATTTCAAGCTATAGTCCCTTTATCTTTCTGTATGGCTCTAGGTATTTTCTTCTTTTTCTCTTTCCTGTATTTGCTCCCTCTGCCTCCAACTTTTACCCTCATTTCCAGTTTCATAAGTAATTCCTCACACGTCTTTTGGTTTCTCACCCTTTCACCTCACAGTGCAAAATTACTCTTACTCCCCTCCCAGAAAATTACTTTCTCTTTCATCTTGTACCTTTGGCATTCATTTCCTGTGGGGTTTCATCACAAACAGCAGCAGGTGATGTTAACTGTTTAAAAACCATGCAGAAAAAAAAATCATGGGCATCTGTTGCCATAGCTGAAATATATCCATTCATTCTAAGTGCAGTAAGTTGTTATAAACAGATTTACATTAGCTTTCTAACTTGACAATTTGCATTATCCAATATGAGCATATTAAAAAGAGGAGGTAACCTAAAACACACAAGTAATTTTCTTTTGTAGGATTCTCAGCTACATTGGCAAGAATCAAAGTAGCCAGGGTATACCTTTGAATCAGATAATGTTTGTATCAAGCAACAAATGTTCTAAGTACAATTCAAAATTTCCATTCGACATGGAAGTCCCTTACTAAAAACCCTCTTAGTCTCCAAAATCCTTTTGACTGCTAAAGCAATGTCCTAACACTGCTGGTTTGAGTTTTTTATGGACCATTAAGTTGAGTGCAAAAGTCATAAATTATCTGTAAAAGCTACCCAAATTATAGCTATCTGTGGTTTTTCGATAAAGGCCAAGAATGTGTTTTAAAAAACACACCCCATTGCATGGAAAACGGCCAACCTTGGAAAATATGTCTACTATTCTACATGCTTAAAATTCTGAGTCACTTAAGTGTTGCCATCAAACTCCTCTTCAATAAGAAAGTCCTCATTGAGGCAGGTTTACAGAGAATGTTGTCAGTATTCTTATTACTTATATTCAAAAGAGTATGCCATCTGAAAAAGGTAAACCTCAGCTTTAATTTTTTTCCTGTTTTCAGATGATCTTCAAAAAGCATTTATATATTAAAAAGCACAATTATTCTTTCAACTTCACAAGATCATAAAACTCCAATCTACCTGAGTTAAACTAATACAGCTGAATCTCATTAATATGCTTACCCAGAACATTCAAACATCAAAGACAGAAACATCTGTATTCTAAATCAGACTTTATTTTACTTAAGAAATAAAAATTATGCAGTTCTTTTCATTTTGATGTCTAACAAATTTCCTGGATTCCAGTATTTTATGAGTTATGACCACAGCACTGTCAAGTCTGAGGACAGTAGGGAAAGCTGATAGCAGCCTTTCTGCACTAATTAGAATGAGAGATAATAAGATTATTTGTTGTTTATACTGTATCCTATTTAAAACTGTTTTTCAGTATGCATCTTTATGTATGTTTCTTGAGTAATATCACATTTAGAATATATCATAAATACATCTAAATAAAAAAATATGTAAATCTTAAAGTGACATTTAAGTAGAATATATCATTTTCTCATTGTTAATAGTGCATGGAACAGTGCTCAGAAAACAAAATTGTGGATTTTGCCCCAATAACTACAGCAAACCATGAGTGCTATGAATCTGAAAAGTATAGTAGTTGTTTGCAAAGTTTAATTTCTCAGCAGAGGGTGTTTGTGTTTTCACACATGGAATATTGCACAGAGCACTGATCCATGCTTTGTAAGTATTACTGCACACATTTGTCAGTAACTTTAGAACATTTATTTATTAAGTCAGTTGACAATAAGAACAATGAGGAGGCTTTATGAATGCTAAATTGAAATCAGGGTTTATAGAAAAATGGTTGCGATTTTTTGTTTTAATCTCATTGTCCATTTAATTTCTGGATTTTTGTGTGTGGTGCGCTCATTAACAATCATTGTGATTCATCCAAGCAGATCGTTGCAAATGTTAACTTTTTTTTTAATAGTATGTCTTTTACTTTCTGCTTAATCTTCAATTAAACTGATCAAAAAGCTAAAGAGGAGTAATGGGATTAAAAAAAACTGTAATGCAAACAAAATATTCATGTTTGTTCTTGGTAAATGTTTAAGATGGAGGAGATAATTTTCTTAGCAAGTTTGTATCTTAATTTTTTTTGATAGAAAAAGAATGTTTTAAGAGTACCCTGGAATAGGGAGCCTCAGTAGAGTGGCTCAGTTGGTTAGGCACCTGCGTTCTCCTCAGGTCATGATCCTAGAGTCCCAGAATTGAACTTCATATCAGAAGCCCTGCTCAGTGGAGATCCTGCTTCTCCTTCTCCCTCTGCTCCTCTCCCCAACCCCCATTCATGTTCACTCTCTCCCTCACTCTCAAATAAATACAATCTTTAAAAAAGGTACCTTGTAATATTATAAGTTAACAATTAGACCACATAATTTATTTTTCCAGAAAGCCCGAGATTATTCCTGCTGAATACTGACTTCTTATTTCTAAGTAGTTATATGCATTTTAAGAGTTGAATTCAAAACATGTCAGTGTTTTATTACTAAGCATGTGACACATCACCAGAGTTGGACATATAAAAAAATAACAGCAAGACCTCAGATGGTTTATCATGTTCTTGAGAAAGAGAGAGAGATTTAACTAATGGAATTTCCTTACTGTGTAACAATATTAAAATTGAAACCTAACTATCTATTATCTACCTATCTGCCAATCACGTATGTGGTCTCATTTAGATATCCAAAATAGCTCCTGCTTTTGAAATACCCAGTTATTTTAACATAGAATTGCAGTTTTGTTCTTGCTGTAGATATAATTTAAATAAAAATTTGGAAATTTTATAAGAACCTTCATAATATTTGCCATAAATAACAGTATTCAATTTGTTTTATAGGATGCCAAATTCTCCTTGATAGTTAATTTTTAGTTTATGTAACATACAGTGACTATATGGAAACATTTCAAAAGCAACTTTTATAATAAATCCAAGGCCTTTGTAAGTTTGACCTTGTTTTCATATTTTGTTCAGAGTTCACATTTGTCCTGTTAACTAATTTATCAATATAATCATACCATATACTTAGCACATGGTAAACACTTGCTAAATGTTTACTTAGGATTATTAAAACAGAGGAATGAATCATATACAAAAATAACTTAAGTACATAATTTGTCTTTTATGTATTAGTGTATATATAGCAAATGTTTACAAACTTGTATATCTTCATATTTGCTTGTATCAAGTATAAAAACAGCAACATACAAAAACCTAGACAAATCCAAAGGCTTTATGTGAGAAAATTTTTTTATTTTAAATGTAAAAGTGAGCAGATACCTATTAAAAACAATATATGAATATCAATGGACTGTAGGACACAGAATAAAGCAGGTATAGCTATCAAATACAATGATGTAAATGCCAATAGGACTGGGCTTAATACGTATTCCTATCAAATGTATTAGATTTTCCCTCAAATACAAATGCACTTAGTTTGAGGAAGACAATTCATTTTCATATTCAAATTTTGTCTAATTAGAGTAAGTAAGACTAAGCCTTTCATATTGTAAAAATCTGAGAAACAACCTTTTCCTGCATTTTATGTTCTTTCACAAAACATTAGAAACTGGCTGTGCTAATTCTTCAAAATTTTACTGCCTGAAATCCACTATAAACTTGTTCTAACATATAAATCCCCAAAGTTAATAATCAGAACCACTCTTTTGTCTTATTTTGTTTTATTTTCTCTCATTGAATGACCTGATGTGAATGTTTTGGCCGAGTTGCTCTCCCTTTATCCCTTTATGTTTCTTCACCAACTTGATCCATGTGAATCATTTGGTATTGTTTAACAGTGATATTTCTTTTCTTCTTAATCCTGATCACTCTTGTTACATCCATATCACACAATCCTTCTGTTTTCTATTTGTAATCAGTTATTCTCTCCTAATTCTAAGGGCATTTCACCTCAATAAAGGAAAGTAACATTTATGAAGTATATGAGTCAAACACAAACCCTTGCAATAAATGCTAACATAACCATATCACACTACATCACCTCTCAGATTTGTTATTGAGCATTCCTAACCCTGAGGAAAACACAAATTGAGCAGCTACCCCTAAACTTGGCTCTCACTTAATTGACTTACAAGCATATGGGCTATATATATTTTTAAATTAAATTACATTTTTACTGAATCTTGATTCAGACTTTTAGGGAATGCCAAAGACATCCCTGTGCAAACAGAGACCCACTGGGAACGCATTTGAAAACCTCTCCTCTGGTGGAGCATTGCAGTGCTGTTACACGGAGATGAGCGTCCAGGGCTTGATTTGGCTTTGAATTATAAAATTTGAACAATTGCCATTTACTGAGCATCATTAGATACTCTCTGACATCAGTGCTGATTTTTACGTATTTATTTATTTGTTTATTTATTTCTCTCTTTGAGAGAGAGAGAGAGAGTAGGGGGAGGAGCAGAGGGAGAGGGACAAGCTGACTCCACAAGAAGGGCTCAATCTCACTACTCTGAGATCATGACCTGTGTTGAAATCAAGGTCAAAATCTCAACCGACTGAGCCACCCAGGCACCCCTTCAGTGATAAGAACAGTAGATACTGTTCTTCCCATTTTACAGATGAGGAAACAAACCAAGATATGTTAGGTAATTGCATGAAATCAGTTACTAAGTGGTAAAATCACGATTTGTACCAAATCTTACTGACTCTAGTGTCCAGGTTCTTTCACCCTGCACTCTGCCCAACCCCCTCCAACCATATTTGCAAGAACTTTCTCATGTTTGCAAAATAAAACACATTTATAACATGACTTTCAAATATGTCAGTTATAAAAAATTTAGAATTGTGTATTTATAAATGCTATAAATAATACTATTTTAACAACATGAAGTTCTATTTCATATTGTTTTACAGTATAATTTTTCACTTAGTAATGTGGATAAGGTTTGAAATGGCTTTGTAGTATTTCATTTTGCAGTGTATCATAAGTTAACCATCCTCATATTCGTAAAGTGTTTGTTAAGAATTTATTTATTTATTCATGAGAGACACAAGACCTATATAGGCAGTGAGAGAAGTAGGCTCCATGCAGGAAGCCAGATGTGGGACTCCATCTAAGACTTGAGGATCATGCTGTGGGCCGAAGGCAGGTGCTCAACCGCTGAGCCACCCAGGCATCCCCATAACGTGTTTTTCGATTTTTTCATACTTGCTCCTAAGCAATAGAAAGGAAACTAACACTTTTTTTTTCATCCTGAGATGTCTGGTGTTTAAATCTTTTTAAAGATACCAACTCTGTTGGAAAGAATTTGTAAATGCCTGCGATATATTAGATGCAGTTTGTGAATTAATAGAAATTGATAGAAAGGCAAATTCCTAATTAATATAAAAGAACATATCTGTGTATTTTATAGTGATATATCAATTATATAAAATACTTGAAATTCATATCATATTTTAAGTACATTTTGGCTATCTTCAATATTTTCACTAAGAACATGACTGAAGTATTTACACCCCAAAACACATAACCAGCCACATTGTAGATTTCAATAAATGGGATTAGTTTCACCAAGAATATAGACTCAATTAAGAGCATGCTTTTAACAGTTATATTACTTAAAGATAATTTTGTTTGGAAGACTTTTCTATGATGACTGAGTATTTAAATACTAAAATTGTTAATGAGGGGAGTCTTAGTTGCAGATAAATATAGCTATGAACAAAGGATTTTGCTCTTCATTTGGTTTCTTGCTCATTTTTATCATGGCTTTCTCTGGCTATCTATGAAAGACTAATACCAAATAATTTGTTTAAATTAAATAAGCATTAGGAGATTTGTTTTATAATGAATATTTAATGCAGTAGAAGAGTTTGTTAGCAAAGAGCTTATAATTTATATTGATGCTTCAGTTATCTCTTGCTGCCTAGCAGCATAACTCCCCACATTTAGTGCTTAAACCAACCACTGCTATTTATTTGCTTAAGATCTTAACAATTTGGCAAAGCCTGTCTGGGCCTTTCTTCAGTGTAGTTTCATTGTGTCACTACACTAAGGATAGAGGATCCACATGTCTTCATTCAAATGTCGGGGAAGATACTATAATGGCCAGGGGTTGGCTGAACCTCTCTCTCTCCCTTGGTAGACCTTCAATCCTCCAGGGCATTTGCTCCACATCTCTCACCAGCAAGGTATTAGAACTTCTTTACAGGCCAGTTGATGTCCAAGATGGAAGTAACATAAGCTGGCAGGTCTCGTAGGCCTAAGCCTGAAACTGGCAAAACATCGCTTCCAATATATTCTATTGGTCAAAACAAATCACAAAGGACAGCAAGATCCAAGGGAAGCAGAAATAGAGTTCACTTCTTTGTGGGAGGATCCGAAAGTGTATACAGAATTGGGAGACATTTTTGGCAGCCATCTTTGTACCAGATCTATCACAATTTGTTAAGAAATAGGTTCATATTCTACTGTAATTTGTTAGTTGAGTAGTCTTGGGTAAATCACCTAACTTTCAGAATTCCCAGTTACAAAAAAGAGTCTAATGTTCATCTTTCTTTAACAATGTTGTTGTAAGAATGAAATGAGATGATATACATACCACGTTAAACACATTAGCAGCCACATTGTTCATGTCAATAAATGGAAATTATTATAAAAACATAATGTGCAATTCCCATTAATCTCCACACAGTTTTAATATAATGCAGATTTATAGAATTCACTGATTTCAGAGAATAGTCTGGACAACTAAGATTTAAGTGTATCAAAAGTTTTCATTTCAGCCTCAAAAAGTCTGTTTACATAATGGATTCCCTCTACATTTTATGTAATATCAAGAATAGTAGGGTTGAAAATTGCCGCATGGAATTGGCAGAGACATAGCTGCTTAAAATACTTGCCTACATATTGCTTGGCCAGCATAATTGCTAAGTATTAAATTCAACCACTAAACTTTTTTAGATGGGTAACTATAAATAGAAGAATTATGAAGACTTTTTTAAGACCTCCAGACACTATTGTAAAATAGCACATCAGAGATTATACTAGCACTTTCTCATAAACCAACTACTTCTTAATAAATTAATGTATACAAAGGATATGAAATTTTTCTTCTTGCTAAATATACATTACATAAGATAGGTATATATTACACCAGAAGACTGAGGTCTAATAAAGTCAGTATATCTATTAAAATCAATATATCTAATAAAGTCAGATAACCTATTAAAATACCAATGCACGTTTTAATCTCAGAACTTTCTATTGTTTTTTTTTTCGTCAGTCAAGAAGTCAAACCTTTGTTTTCCTTTGCTTCAGAGAAAACCAGATTATAATCCAAAAGCTGTTTAAAAAACAATCTCTATTCCCATCTATTAAAAGCCACCTTTATTGAGAATTTTATGCTACATGCCTTGAGTGGGAGGATGGAGAAAAGATATAGAGTAAGATGGGAAAGAGAAAAGTTACAGACCAAGTTGGGAAGCAGGCAATGCCTGGGTTTTTCACACTTGCACTGAACCCAAGGAACAGTCCCAGATGAGACCTGATCCCAAAATCTGCTCTTTAGTAGTTCCAAGTTCTTAGAACATCTGTGATAGTCTATGATGAGCTATGCTATGTTGCATGGACAAGAAGTAACACCGAGTTCCCTTTATTTTTTAATTTTTAAAAGGATTTTATTTATCTCTTCTTGAGAGACACAAAGAGACAGAGACATAGACAGAGGGAGAAGTAGCCTCCCTCCGGGGAGCCTAATGCGGGACTCAATCTCCGGACTGGGATCACGACCTGAACCAAAGGCAGATGCTCAACCACTGAGCCATCCAGGTGTTCCCAGAGTTCTCTTTAAATGATAATTCACCACGAAGGAATAGGGATGGTTTGGGTGACTTGAGAAAAAAATCCACGCTGATTTCAGCTCAGTGCAACTGAGGTTTGAAGTGCTCTGAACTTGCTTCGGAATGATGGCTACATGTGTGACATGGACTGAAGGAAGGAACCTCAAGTATGGAGCACCTTCCAGTTTGTGTAGGGAAATACACAAGAAGAGCATTGCTGAAGCAACAGGGAGCACCACTCAGCACCCACCAGTTCTCAGCAGCAATAAAAAGTGTCTGGTCAGGTTCTCCATCTGGGTGTTTCCGAACATGGGTGAAGCCTTTGCAGCAAATAAGCCGACTAGTTCTTTGATATTTTATTGGAAGTGTGTGAAGGTTGTCAGAACAAAATAAGTGGACTTAATGCTAATAGGTCCTCAGGCATTACGTCAACCATATGAGCCGCTCTGATATAATAAAATGAAAACAGAATAACAAAAGTATAATCTAAAAATAGCATTATATGGGACACTTAGGTGGCTCAGCAGTTGAGCATATACCTTTGGCTCAGGGTCTGATCCCAGATTCTCAGCATTGAGTCCAGCATCGGACTCTTTGCATGGAGCCTACTTCTTCCTCTGCTTGTGTCTCTGCCTTTCTCTCTCTGTGTCTCTCATGAATAAATAAATAAAATCTTCAATAGAGAGATAAATAAATAAATAAATAAATAAATAAAGCGTTATCGCATGGAAATGTAAACAGGAATTCTCACTGGGTCCTATTGATATGTACTGTTTTTCTTTTCTTTTTTTTTATTATAGTCACAGAGAGAGAGAGAGAGAGAGAGAGAGATTGGCAGAGACATAGGCAGAGGGAGAAGCAGGCTCCATGCACCGGGAGCCCGACGTGGGATTCGATCCCGGGTCTCCAGGATCGCGCCCTGGGCCAAAGGCAGGCGCTAAACCGCTGCGCCACCCAGGGATCCCTAATTTTTATTTTCATTTGCAAGCTGAAGACACAAATATTTCCGAAGTTAGTTCACTAGCTCAAGGGAATATACAACATGGCAAAGCTAAAAATTGAACCCAAATTTTAAAATCATCATGATCTATCCATTTAGCTGCCTTATAAAAAATATTAAAAGTTGTATCTCATGATGGAAGAAAAATGCTTAGTGATATCATGGAAAGAAAAAAATGAACAAAGTTTTATACTTCATTTGTCATAACAGGTAAATATGTATTCGTGTGTATGTGTGTGTGTAGTAAGAAACCAAATGCAATAAGAAACCAAGTGTTTTTCACCTCTTTATTCTTAAGTGATGGTACATCAGAGGCACTTAATAAATATCTGAGTATTTAAATTAATGTGTGTGTGCAGTTGTGTGTTACCTAAAAATAAATACTCTCCAGGCTGACTGGTAGAAAAAATCCAAACATTTTTTATCAGCATTTATATCTGGGTTATGGGATTGTGGATATTAGTTGGCTGTTTTTTGTTTTTAATTTAACTTTTTTCTTTGATGGATGTATCTTTATAATCAGAATAAATATTTTAAAATATAAATAAAGAGATAAATCTAACTTACAATAAATTATTATAAGGCAAACACAATAAAGGTAGGGACATGAATAAATAGGTATGTGAAGAAAAGATCTGTAATGCCACTTAACTGATTTTCACTATGTTTAAGACTACAAGAACTTGCAGGAGCTGCAAAATTCGACATACCTAACATGAGCTCCCTATTGAGCCATATTCATAATTAAACAGTATTAAACAAGTAAGTTAGCCTAAGAAAGATTCTTCACCTGTAAAATGAGAACATTAACGTTGGCTACAAAGAGGGGGCATGGCTTAGTCAGTGAAGCATGCCACTCTTGATCTCAGGGTTATGAGTTCGAGCCCCACATTGGTTGTAGAGAATACTTAAAAATAAAATCTTAAAAAAAAAAATGTTCACCACGAAGAAATTGGGAGGGGATTAGAGCTGTTTGGAAAAAGCTGGTATAGGGGCACCTGGGTGGCTAAGCGGCTGAGTGTTGTGATCCTGGGGTTGTGGGATTGAGTTCTGCATCAGACTTCCTGAAGGGAGCCTTCTGCTTCTCCCTCTGCCTATGTCTCTGACTCTCTGTGTGTCTCTCATGAGTAAATAAATAATATCTCAAAAAAAAAAAAAGCTGGTTACATTGTATAATGTAGAGCTGGTGCTCAATTACTGTTGCCTAGTACAATTATTTATGACAAAAGTTAACTCTTTATATGATATGCATGTGTATATTTACAATAATAGTAGACTTGAAGGCCTCCATGAGATGCCCCCAGTCTTGAGCTAAAGAGTTAATTTTTTTGTTTCCTTAAGTATTGAAGTATATGTAGCTTCTGAATGTGTGCTAACTACTGATTCAACATCTCTCACCAAATGAGGAATCTGAAAACCTGCACTGTTGAGAGTCCATGAAGAGCACACATTACTCTTTTCTATAAAATACCACTTAAAATATATCAGAAGTCAAAAGCCAGAAATAAACATTTATAAGAAGGCATGGTCTGTTTGCATCATCACACATGGGAGTCTATGTCTCTATTTCAAGAATTAAAAAGAGTCAAGTAGCTACATATGCTTGTTTGAATGTTTAGTGCATTTATCTGACTGTATTATGATTTAAATATGCTCATGTGGTGTAATGCTTTATTTTACAAGCATTTATTTAATTGAATCTGACATTTCACATTCCTTTGTATAAAGTGCTTTGACTTGGACTATGTGATTAATAAAATGCGTCTAGTGTTTGCTCTATTTCCTATTCTTATTTTTTCCAAGGCAGAAAAGGAAATTAAATACCTCAAAACCTTTCACCTTTGTGATTTTGAAACTCATGCTTTAGAAGAGAGTAACTTTTTTTTTTTTTTGAAGTTTAACCTTAGTTACTGAACTATGCATATCAGCTGCAGCTCACATATCTGTTAAGGAATAGAGTAATGTGCTATAGATTAACCAAAATGCATATGGAATGCACCCATTTTGGTAGTTATAAGTTGTAAGTTGTAGTGGTCTGACTTTGAACTTCTAAGGTTTCAGGTACAATTGTACCCTAATTGCAGGATTGTGTTGCTCTTTTATTTCCAGCTTCAGAAATAATCAGAGATAATTATACCATAAAAAAGGAGACATTCTCTGTTAACAATATTACTAAATTCTGAACATACAATATGTTTCCTATCCAGATCTATACCTTCAAGTCCTTGAATACTTAAATTAATGGAATATTAAAGCAGTTACTTGCCCTTTGTATGTGTTTTGATTTATACGAGGGCTGCTCTAGAGTAAAGAGTGGCATCTTGCATCAGAAATAAGAAGGATCAGATAAGCTCAGTAGGCATAGAGTTCAGAGTCAAAGAGCTTCAACTTACTAAGAAACAAATAAATAAACCACAACAGTAACAACAATGCACAGCAACTAAACATAGTCAGTCATATTTAAGTACATGGAAGCAAAACTCTAGTCTGTTTTGGATAGATGGGCCAATGAAAAGTGTATTTTCCAGACTTTGTGCACCATTACAAACATCAAAAGACATCCTGGATTTCTGAAAATTAATTCCTGCTGAGAATAGTTTTATTAATTGTGGTTTATAATATGGGTGCTGAAAAATTGATTTCACATGTACCACAGCCACTTCATAAGATTTAGGAATGGATCAGGCTTAGTTAACCAACTTTGCAAAGTGATGAATTCCATCCTTCTAGGTTTTCTTGTTTGGAATGTCCTTCATTATCCTACTCATCATCTTTCCATAACCCAGGGTCCTGTTAAAGTCTCACTATTTCTTTAGGGTTTTCTCAATTTTGCTAATATTCTGGAATTTTTATAACATTTAATTACATATATATTGCCTGGAGCATAGTCAGGACTCTATAAATATGTTGTTTTAAGTGAAAATAAATAATTATGCTATTGGAATACAGAAAGAAAGTTATGTTTTGCAGATGGTAAATGTGATCTTGCTCAATGACTATTGATGACTGTCATGTGCCTCTTGTATGTTTCACTTAAAAGGACCCAATGTCACTTTTGTGGTTTTTCTTCCCAAAATACATGACCCGAATCTAATAATGAGAAAATATCAGACAAACCCAAATTGAAGGACATTCTAGAAAATACATGGCCTTTACTCTTCAAAAATGTCAAGGTCATGAAAGACAAAAAATACAAATTAATAGAAAAACTGAGAAATTGTTCCTGATTAAAGAATATTAAAGAGACATGAGAGCTAAATGGATCAAGTGACTCTGGATTGGAGCACAGATCAGATTTTTTTCCCTAAAGAGAGAAACAGTTAGATATAGACATTCTAAATAGTTAGAAATAGGTGTATAATCATTTATGTAGTTATAGTTACATATAGAAATAGTTAGAAATGATTATTTCTTTTTTAATAATTATAATGTGGTTCTATAAGAGACTATCATAGGCTTTATTTTTTATTGTTTTAAGATTTTATTTTTTTATTTATTCATGAAAGAGAAAGAGAGAGAAGGAGGCAGAGGCAAGAGGGAGAGGCAGGGTCCCCACTGAGCAGGGAACCCGATGTGAGACTCAATCCCAGGATCCCGGAGTCATGGCCTGAGCCAAAGACAGAACACTCAGCCAACTGAGCCACCTTATCATAGTCTTTATAAATACACATTGAAGTATCTAAGGGCAAAGTTCATTACATATAACCTAACTTTCAAATAGTTGAGGAAAAACAGTGCAGGATGGGGAGTAGAGAGAGACACTGACAGAGACAAAAGGAGATAAAGTAAATTGATAAACTGTTAACCTTGGGATCTAGATAAAGGGCATATGGGAATACTTTAAACTAATTTTCCAATTTCATTAAGTCTGAAGTTAAATAAGTAAATTTAAGTAAACACTGATAAAAGCAAGCAAGTTTCATATTCCACTTTTCTACTTACCACACGACTAAGAAATAAATCATCCTAATAAAGTCATCTTGACCAAAGTGATCTCCCTGCCTTCCCCATCACCACTGATAGCCAAATTTATACATAAAAGAAAAAAAAAGGGGGGGGGGATTGGTTGATTTCACACAAGACAGAACTTTAAATGGGTCAAAGACAATTCAAAGCCTTTGCAAGAGAGATAATGAGTGAAGGGTATATGGAAATTCCCATGAGTTCTTGTTAATTTGGTCAGTGTATTTTCATTCTTCCACTGAGTGTCAGTGTCACCGAGGGTTGGGCTGTATGCGTGCATCTGTGTTTGTATACATGACATGATTCCATTTGTGCCTCGAGTTGCTCAACTGAGGGTCACTGCCCGAAACACATTAATGCAGAGTGACGGCTATCATTCCAAGGTGCAGGTCGGATACCTTCCAGGAACCTATATTTTAGGGTTTTTTTCTTATTATCTAAAGAAATATCTAAATGATCTCCATATTCCACTCTAAGCCTTTTAAAAGGTGATTTCAAGAAGTCTAGTTTACTTCATTGTCTTTAGAGAGGATTCACTGTATATTTATAAATTGTAAAAGCAATATACCTATGAAGAAGAGTATAGTTTTTCTGGGACCCTGAAGTATTAAAAATTGCAAATAATAAGCACACTCTAAACTAAAGAGCAGGAATCCCTGGATGTCTCAGTGGTTTAGCACCTGCCTTCAGCCCAGGGCCTGATCCTGGAGTCCCAGGATCGAATCCCACATCAGGCTCCCTGCATGGAGCCTGCTTCTCCCTCTGCCTGTGTCTCTGACTCTCTCTCTCTCTCTGTGTCTCTTATGAAAAAATAAATAAAAATCTTTAACAAAATAAAAAAATAAACTGAAGAGCAATATTTTATTGAAAGTAGTTCAGTGGACATTGTCCAGTGGTTTTTTAAAGACTAAAGCAGCACAGATAAAAATGCTAAAGTGTCAGAAATTGAAAAAAAAATAGAATTCAGCAGCATGTTTGTTTGTTTGTAGAGGGAAGAGGAGATGGGGCACAGGAAGAGAGAGAATCTTAAGCAGACTCCATACCCAGCACAAAGCCTGACATAGGACTTGATCTTACAACCCTGAGATCGAGAGTCAGGTGCTTAACCAACTGAGCCACCCAGGTGCCATAGCATTTTAAAATCATACTGCAGCACTGAGAAAAAAAAATTGTAAAACAAGTTTATTTAGATACATATGTTTACTACTGTATATTTGGCTGGAAGTAAAGTTTACTTTGGTTGGGCTCAGCAGGTCCAGTTCAATGCTGACTCCACTTTTAACGGCTAGTACACCTTTGATTTAATATTTGTCAAAGAAGTGTTTAATTTCTCTTAAATCTATGTTTTAAATAGCTCTGTCTTTGTACATTTATTTGTTTCAATGCCAGTATAATTAACATATTGTGTTGTATTAGTATCAGGTGTACAATATAGTGATTCAACAATTCTACACCTTAGTTAGTACTCAATGTGATATGTGTACTCTTAAACCCTTTATCTATTTCCCCTATCCCTCCACCCACCTCTCCTCTGGTAATAAGCAGTTTCTTCTTTATGGCTAAGAGTCTGGTTTCAGAGCTGTCTCTCTTTTTTTTTTTCCTCTGTTTTGTTTCTTAAATTCCACATATGAGTGAAATCACATGGTGTTTGTTTTTCTCTGATTCATTTTCCTTAGCATTATACCATCTAGATCTATCCATTCCTGCAAATGGCAAAACTTCATTCTATTTCATGGCTACATAATATTCCATTGTATATCTGCACCACATCACCTTTATCCATTCATCTATCAACACTACTATTCATCACAAGTGCCCTCCCCGAACACCTATTACCCATTTAACCCATTCCCCCACCCATCTCCTCTCCAGCAACCCTCAGTTTGTTTTCCATAGTTAAGATCTGTTTTATGGTTTTATGGTTTTATGGTTTGCCTCTTACATTTTTATCCTCCTATGTTCCTTTTTTTTCTTTCTTAAATTTCACATATAAGTGAAACCATATGGTATTTGTCTTTCTATGACTGACTTATTTCACTTAGCATAATATACTCTAGCTCCATCCATGTTGCAGGAAATGCCAAGATATCACTCTTTTTGTGGTTGAGTAATATTCCATTGTATATGTATATGCTGCAACTTCTTTATCTATGAGTTGATGGACATTTGGGCTCTTTCTGTAATTTGACTATTGTTGACAATACCGCTAAACATCAGCGTGCATGTATCCCTTTGAATCATTATTTTTCTATCCTTTGAACAAATACTTAGTAGTGCAACTGCTGGATAGTAGAGTAGTTCTATATTTAACTTTTTGAGGAAACTCCATACTGTTTTCCAGAGTAGCTGCACCAGTTTGCATTCCCATCAACAGTGTAAGCCATAAGCAACACTGAAGAGGGTTCCCCTTTCTCCGTATCCTCTCCAACATTGATTGTTTCCTGTGTTGTTTCAGTCATTATGACAGGTGTGAGGTGATATCTTATTGTAGTTTTTATTGGCTTTTCCCTGATGATGAGTGATGTTGAGCATTTTTTCATGTGTCTGTTGACCATCTGTATGTCTTTTTGTTTTAAGATTTTCTTTATTTATTTATGAGAGACACAGAAAGAGAGAGAGGCAGAGACATAGGCAGAGGGAGAAGCAGGCTCCATGCAGGGAGGCTGACGTGGGACTCGATCGCGGGTCTCCAATATCAGGCCCTGGGCCTAACTGATGAGCGCCAAACTGCTGAGCCACCCAGGGATCCCCATCCATCTATATATCTTCTTTAGAAAAATGTCTTTTCATGTTTTCTGACCATTTCTTAACTGGATTATTTATTTTTGGCTGTTGAATTTGATAAGCTCTTTACAGATTTTTAGATATTAATCCTTTAGCAGGTATGTCATTTGCAAATATCTTCTCCCATTCTGAAGGCTGTCTTTTAGTTTCATTCATTGTTTCCTTTCCTGTGCAGAACTTTTTATCCTGAGGAATTCCCAACAGTCCATTTTTCCTTTTGTTTCCCTTGCCTTTGGTAACATATCTAGTAGGAAGGTGCCACAGCTGATGTCAAAGAGGTTACTGCTGGTGTTCTCTTGGATTTTGATGGCTTCTTACCTTCCATTTAGATCTGTCACTCATTTTGAATTTATTTTTTTGTGTGGTATAAGAAAGTGATCTGGTTTCATTCTTTTGCCTGTTGCTGTCCAGTTTTCCCAACACCATTTGTTGAAGAGACCCATTTGTTATTCTTTCCTGTTTTGTTGAAGATTAGTTTACCATATAGTTATGGGCTAATTTCTGGGTTTTCTATTTTGTTCTATTGATTTATGTGTCTGTTTTGTGCCAGTACAATACTGTCTTGATGACTACAGCTTTTTAATGTAGCTTAAAGTCAGACATTTTGATGCTTCTAGCTTTGTTTTTCTTCTTCAAGATTGCTTTGGCCATTTGAGGTCTTTTGTGGTTCCATGAAAATTTTTCGATTGTTTATTCTAGCTCTGTGAAAAATACTTCTGATATTTTGAGAGCGGTTGATTGCGTTATGTGTAGATAGCTTTGAGTAGTATAGACATTTTAACAATATTTGTTCTTCTAATCCATGAATATAAAATGCTTTTCCATTTCTCTGTGTGATCTTCAATTTCTTTCACAAATGTTCTATAGTTTTCAAAGTATAGATCTGTTACCTCTTTGGTTAGATATATTCCTAGGTATAAGTTCTTTGTATATTTTAGATACTAATCCTTTATCAGATATATCTTTTGCAAATGTCTTTTCCCATTCAGTAGGTTGTGCTTTAATTTTGCTATTTCTTACTTTGTTTTTTTTTGTTTTTAGAAAGGTGGGGTGGGAGGGGCAAAAAGAGAGGGAGAGAGAGAATCTTTAGCAGGCTCCATGCCTAGGGCAGAGCCCAAAAGGTAGCTGGATCACACAACCTTGAGATCATAATCTGTGCTTAAATAACGAGATAAACACCCAATGACAGAGGCACCCCTTGCTTCCTTCTTTGTGCAGGTTTTTATTTTGGTATAGTCACAATAGTTTGTTTTTGCTTTTGTTTCTCTTGCCTCAGGAGATATAGCTAGAAAAATGTTGCTTATGGCTAATGTCAAAGAAATTACTGCCTATGTTTTCTTCTAGGATTTTGATGGTTTCAGATCTCACATTTAGCCTTTAATCTGTTTTGAGTTTATTTTTATGTATCAGGTAAGAAAGTGATCCAGTTTCATTCTTTTGTACATAGCTGTGCAATTTTCCTAACACTACTTGTTGAATGTACACAAATATTTTTTTTATTTTTAAAAATATTTATTTATTTGAGAGGGAAACACAGAGAGTGAGAGAGTGCATGTGTGCATGCACAGCAAGAGGCAGAGAGAGAAGGAAGGAGAATCATAAGCAGACTCCACACTGAGCAAGGAGCCTAATACAGAGCTTGATCTCAAGACCCTGAGATCATGACCTGAACTGAAACCAAGAGTCATATGCTTAACTGACTGAATTACCCAGGCATCTCTATAAATATATTTTAAATTATAGGTTTCATGTAATAGCTGCCACTATTAAGGATAAATTTATCCCTTTTATCTCAAGTAACACTTTTTATTATAGTCCACAGTTTTATTTCTACATATTTCACTGATATCATTGGGACTTCCACCATGTTGTCAGGTTAAAATAATTTTCCAGTTTCCACTTGAATAGAATCTATAACTTTCTCACTAAAAGTTTGTCCCATATTTATTTATATGTATAGCTTCCACTATAACTAAACATGTCTTATTTGTGACTGCTGAATCGTAAGAAAAATAATTCTATATTTTCCATAGTTCATCTCCTAAAATAAGATGAAATGTTGCCAAGAGTCATATTTGTTTTTCCCTAAATATCTTTATCTTTCAAATACTCGAGTTCATAGAATATTACAATAAACCCAAAATTACATCTGTATTAGTTTATGTCTAATGGATCTATGAAACATTTCTCCAGAAATTATGCAAAACTTAAGTCAAATTTAATTCTTCCCCTTATTTGACAGTCAAACATGTTGGTAAAGAAAATTAAGTAGACAGGAAGATAAAAATCAACTTTAGTTACATCATAGTTTCTTCAAATTTGTTTGGGTAATCAAAGGAGACAGTATTATCCACATTTTTAATTTTTCTTCATGGGTTACTACCTTCAATAGGATCACTCTATTCTCTAGATTAAGTACTGGTGACTATAATTCCAACTTCTCCTCTAATAATATATGTAGTCCATCTAACATTTTCAACACAAAATGCTAAAATGGAAAATTAATAATCTAGGATGTTTCAATCAAAATTGTCTAACTTCAACTAAATTATGTTGATAATTGAGGAAATAATGCCATATTATATTTTTCTACCTGCAGCAAGGATTTTATTATTTAGTTTTTAACTTTTTTATATATAAGGTTACTTTAGATCACAATCTCAGTTTATACATTTGAATATAGTATTGGTTTCTCTTCTCTTTACCTCTTACCTAAAATTCTGCTGCTATTGATTTTTTTTTCCTTTCTTGGTAAATAATAATCATGTCAATTTTTGTTGTCCTATACTTCTAATCTGAATACATATTACCAAAATTATTTCCTAATAATTAAAATGATTCATATTTTTATTCTACAGCAGTAAATGTTAAAAGTTTACTCGTTTCAATAAAAATACAACTAAAGGGTATAGATGAGTTTCAGGGTCACTAAATCCACCTAAGCTCACTATGACCTATATTATATACTTTGGTTCTAACATTTTAGCTACATCTTTAGCAAAAATATGCTAACAGAAAAAATTCTGTGAAGCTATATCTCTGTCACTAGATATTATAGGATTAATCTTGTAGTCCTTTGTTGCCAGAAATCAAGAGGAAATAGTCCCCTCCTTTTGTCTTTCCAAGGAATGATAACTCAGATCACATAAATCTTAAGATAATGTGACAAAATTAGAGGCAAGAAATTCCTCTTGAGTTTTCACTCATCAGCTTGAGCTAGTTTTCTCTACAGCATTCCTTTTTAAAGATTTTATTTATTTATTTGAAGTGAGAGAGAGAATGAGTGGGGAAGAGAGGGGTAGAGGAAGAGGGAGAAGCAGTCTCCCCACTAAACATGACGCCTAATGCAGGACTTGATCCCAGGACCCCAAGATTATGACTTGAGCCAAAAGCAGACCCAACTGACTGAGCCACTCAAGTGCTCCCTTTCTACAGTATTTTAAACTTATATTCAACTTACAAATATTTGTTGGTTTTTGACATTTTTTCATGCATTTCTCCTCCCAATTTGTATAGTTTTTCATGCATTCCACTTCTCAATTTTTATAGTAGATATTTCCCCCCACCCCCAACCAATAGTTTTATGGTTAATTGTTCACATAACCAGAAATAGGTATTTTTTTTCCCTCAGGATTTTTTTTATATTCAGTAGTGTCCTTTAATTTTTCTTTATTTGTATAGTATTATACCTAAAACACTACTTAAAGTTATATGACAGGATGTCAAATTTTAAAACAAAATGCTTAATGAAAACACAAAGATTATGGTTCATAGTTAACAATGTTACATTTTATATGCCCATTAGTTTAAATATCCTTTTTAAAATTACTATAAAAATAAAATAAAATCACAACATGCAAATTAATATTATTTATAATAGTTTTTAATAGCATAAATTAAATAGCTACTTGGCTAATTTTTTATTGGTAAGGTGTTATACTGTGATATTTAAAATTTAATTTAGATGCACACATAAACACAGACAGACACACCTTGCAATATACAGTAGTCTCCCTTACCTGTGTTTTTGCTTTCCCCAGTTTTAGTTACCCATGGTCAAGGGCAAGCTGGAAGCAGAGGACCCTCCTTCTGATGGATCAGAAGGTCAATAGTAGCCTAATGCTATCTTATAATGCCTAAATCATTCCCCTCACTTTATCTCATCCTATGGGCATTTTGTCTTTTTTGCATCATCACAAGAAGAAGGGTAAATATAGTATAATAAGATATTTTGAGAAAGAAACCACATTCACAGAACTTTTATGATACCATTAAAATTGTTCTATTTTGTTATTAGTTACTGTTGCTAAACTCTTCCTAAGACTATTTTATAAATTAAACTTTTCCATTACTATCCATAGTTTGGGTCATCCACTTAGGATCTTGGAATGTATTCCCCATAGATAACGAGGGACTACTGTACATGTGTTGTAGACGAGATTACCTAAATTTCTAGGCTTGACATAAGCAAAAGACTGTAATCTCTTTATTAAAATTAAAGAAAATCATATTGAAGCATTGTAATCTTATCAAATTTCTGGATTTTTTTCTTAATAATATGTGCTCTTATCAATTTAAATTTAGTAAATTTAGTAAAGAAATTGTGTTTTACTCATATTAAAATATCCAGAAGGAGAGACAGACCATGCTCTTTCCTCCTATGGAAACACCAATTTAACAATGATACATGAACTAATGTTTTTTTGAGAAAACTAGACACCAGTTAAGAGGCTTTTGTCCCCTAAGCAAGCACCAAAACAGCTACATCAAAGGTGGTAGGAAAATTTGTAGCACCCTCTCACATATTGTTTCTCCCACTAGCATAGCACACATAATTGAGAGGAAACTCCCAGCTCCTGGTTTTCTCCATAGAGACAGAAAAAGAAGATTGGACCATATGTCCAACATCCTGACTTTTCACAGGGGCTGCCTGAGGAACTGGCTTCTGTCTTGCCTGTCTGAGAGTGATGATGGGATCCAGCATACTCTAGATACTTGAGGGCTGCTGAAAACAAGACTCCAAACATGTGCTGCAGCTCCAGAGGATGTGCAATACAGCAGACAGAGACTGATACAGATTGGTGGCCTCTTCCTTAGAGGAAAGAGTAGAATGGAGCATATGTCCAACATTCTAGCTTTTCAGAGTTCTGCTATAGGCACTGCTTTCCATCTTACTTGTCTCAGAGCAGGATAGAATGCTGTACACTCCAGAGGCTTGGCAGCCAATACTATAGACTAAATGTATGTGTTACTCCAAATTCTTATGTTGAAACTTAATCCCCACTGTATTTGCAGGTGGGGCTTGGGCTATGGTTAGGTAATGAGATGAAGACCTCATTCATGAATGAATGCCATTAGTGTCCTAACCAAGAGGTATCAAAGAGAGTTCTCACTCTTTTCTTCATGTAGGGGCACAGCAAGAAGGTGGCCATCAACAAACCTGGAAGAAGGTCCTCAGCAAATGTTAAATCTGCCAGTGCCTCTTAGACTTCCAGCCTCCAGAATTGTGAGAAATAAAGTTTGTTGTTTAAGCTGCCTGGTCTTTGGTATTTTTTTGTCATAGCAGCCTGATCAAACTAAACAGTGCTAAGAACAAAAATGAGCTCAGTGGCATGCTGTTGCTTCAGACACTGCTTTGGTCACCAAGAGAACAAGAGATTACAAACTCCTGGGGATAAAAAAATGGCATACACCTCCAATTAGAAATTTACATAGAAGATATAGCCAGAGAAATGATTTGAGAAGTCCACAAAATCTCTAGCCAGGCTGATTTTTGAAGGTCTTTCGTGTATAAAACCAATCCATAAAGACTGGAAGAGGTGGCTGTTTTTTCAAATGTATGAATATCATCAACAGTTACAAAGAATACAAAGACAAGAAAAAAATGACCCTACCAAAGGAACAAAATAAATCTGAGACACTGACTCAAAAGATACAGAGGTATATGAATTACCTGATGAAGAATTTAAAATAAAGGTCAAAAAGATGCTCAAGAAGCTTAGAAAATCAATGCATAAAGTATGTAAGAATTTTAAAAACATGTATAAAATATGAAAAGAAAAAAAAGAAAATATAAAAAGAACCAAACAAAATTTGGAGAATTAGTTTAGTCTAGAATACAATAACTGAACTAAAAAAAAATTGCCAGAGGGTTCCCCAGCCCATATTATGAGACAAAATAAAGAACCAGCAAATTTAAAGTCATTTGAAGTTACCCAAAAGAATAACCACAAGAAAATGAAAAACAACTAACAAAATGGCTATAGCAAGTTATTATTCATCAATAATTACTTTTAAAAGTAATTGGATTAAACTTCCCAAATGACAGAGTGATTGAATGGATTAAAACAACAACAAACAAGATTCACCCACATGCTGTCTACAAAAAACTTGCTTTTGTAATAAGGACATACATGGGCTGAAATTGATAGCACATTTTATGAAAATATTAATCATAAAAGAGCAAGGATGGCTGTATTTATATCAGCAAAATAGACTAGGTAAAAAACTATCACATGAAGGAACTTATATAATGACAAAAAGGTCAGTTCACCAGCAAGAAAAAACAATTATAAACATATATGCACCCAACACCAGAGCCCCCAAGTCTATGAAGGAAACATTGATAGAACTGAAGAAAAAAATACAGCAAAATAATAGTAAGAGCTCTCAATATCTCTCTTCCAATAATGGTTAGAATATCCAGACAGAAGATTAAGAAGGAAACAGAAGACTTGAACAATACTATAGCCAAATGTTGCAAACTGACAAGGCATAACATTCTACCCAACATTAGCAGAATAAATATGCTTCTCAAACACTTATAGAACATTCTTCAGCATGGATCACATGATGTAAAGTCACAAAATAAATCTTAACAAATTAAGAATATTGAAATCATGCCAAGTATCTTCCCAACCACAATGGAATAAAACTTGAAATCGATTTCAGAGGGAAAACTGAAAAATTCACAAATATGCAAAAAGATATGCATACTTTTAAATAATCGATAGGACAAAAACCCCAAAAAGGCAATTATAAAATCTTGAGACAAATAAAAGTGGAAACACTATATAGCAAAATTTAGGGGATACAGCACACACTGTATTAGGAGGAAATTTTATAGCAATAAATGCCTACATTAATAAAGGAAAGAGGTCTCAAATAACAACCCAAATACACACATAAAGAAACTAAAAAGAACAAGGTAAGCCCAGAGGTAGCAGAAGGACAGAAATAATAAAGAATATGGGAGAAGTAAAGAAAACAGAATAGAAAAACATTAATGAACACTACCAAGAGTTGGTTTTCAAAAAAGTTCAAGAAGATTCGTAAACTTTTAGCAAACTAAGAAAAAAAAAATAGAGTCAAATAAACAAAACTAGAAATAAAAGATGTTATAAGTGACTATTATTAAGTGACTGTTATAAGAGACTATTATGAACAATTATTCACCAACAAATTCAAAACCTAGAAGAAATGTTTAGAGACATACAGCCTAACAAGACCATATCATGAGGAAGAGGAACTCTGAGAAGACCTAAAACTATTGAGATTGAATTAATAATGAAACCGTCCCCACCACTGAAAAAAGAAAAAAAAGCCAAGACTAGATAGGTTCATTGGTGAATTCTATTGAATATTTAGGGAAGAATTAATGCCATTATTTCTTAAATTATTTCAAAAACATATAAGTGAAGGGAGCCTTTCTAAATTTATTTTATGAGGCCAGCATTTTACTGATATCATAGCCAGTAAAAGGCACTAGAAGAAAAGGAAACTACAGATTAATATCCACAAAATGGATGCAAAAGTCCTTACAAAATAATAGCAAACCAAATTTAACTGCATATTAAAAGGATTATATGCCATGTAGGTTGTATACAAGTGGAATTTATACTTGGGATGCAAGGATGGTTCAACATCAATCAATGTGAGAAATCAAACTCCAATAAAAATTATACAAAAAAAATCAATGTGAAACACCTCATTAATAGAACAAAGGATTAAAACTTACCTGATCATCTCGATAGATGCAGAAAAAGCATTTGATAAACTCAACAGCCTTTCAAAAAAGACTAGACTAAGAATAAAAGAAAATTGCTTTAACATGATAAGGGCCATATATGAAAATCCAAGAATTAACATCATATTCAAGGATGAAAAATTGAAAAATTTTCCTCTAAGACGAGGAACAAAACAAGGATGCCACCTCTCTCCACTGTTATTCAACACAATACTGTAAGTCCTAGGCTAGTAAAAGAAAATAAACACATTCAAATCACAAAGAAAGAAAAAAGTAAAATTATTTCTGTTTGCAGATTACATGATCTTTTATGTAGAAAATCCTAAAGACTACACATACACACAAACACACACACGCACACACAACTATTAGAACTAACACAAATTGGGGATCCCTGGGTGGCTCAGCAGTTTGGCACCTGCCTTTGGCCCAGGGCGTGATCCTGGAGTCCGGGATTGAGTCCTGCGTCGGGCTCCCGGCATGGAGCCTGCTTCTCCCTCCTCCTGTATCTCTGCCTCTCTCTCTCTCTATGTCTATCATAAAATAAATAAATAAATCTTAAAAAAAAAGAACTAACACAAATTAAGTAAAGTTTCAGATACAAAGCAAGATAGAAAAGCAAGTAGCATTTCTAATACTAACAATGAATGATCTGAAAAGTAAGTAAAGAAAATCAGATTTATAATAGCATTAAATAGAATAAAATACTTAGGAATGAACTAAACCAAGGTGAAATATTTGTACACTGAAAACTAAAACAGTTTAAAAATTGAAGACAGGGCAGCCTGTGGCTCAGCAGTTTAGCACCACCTTCAGTCCAGGGCGTGATCCTGGAGACCTGGGATTGAGTCCCACGTTAGGTTCCCTGCATAGCCTGCTTCTCACTCTGCCTGTGTCTCTGCCTCTCTCTGTCTCTCTCTTTGTCTTTCATGAATAAATAAGTAAAATCTTAAAAAAAAACTGAAGAAGACAGAAACAAATGGAAAGATATCCTGTATTCATGGATCAGAAGAATCTAACATTTTTAAATGTCCATACTTACCCAATGTCACCTACAGATTCAATGCAATCCCTATCATAATCCCATCCCAATGTCATATTTTTTTGCAGAAATAGAAAGAAACAGCCCTAAAACTCATATGGAATCACAAAGGATCCTGAAGAGGCAAGTAATCTTGAGACAGAATAGCAAATTTGGAGGCATCACATTTCCAAATTTTAAAAATACTTCCCAAAAATACAATAATAAAAATAGTATGATATTGACATAAACACAGATATATCGACTAACAGAACAGTATAAAAGCCCCGGGAAAAAACTCACACATATGAATCAAGTTGATCTTCCACAAGGGTACCAAAAATATACAATGGGAAGAAGACAGTCTTTTCAACAAATGATATTGGGAAAACAGGATATCAATGTGCAAAAGAGTGAAATTAAATCAATATTTTTTGCCATGTGCAAAAATTCTTCCAAATAGAATTAAGGACATACATTTAAAACTTGAAACTGTAAAACTCCTGGAAGAAAACTAGGTGAAAACTTCATGATGTTGGTCTCAGCAATTATTTCTCGGATATGACACCCCAAGTGTAGGCAATAAAAGCAAAAATAGACTAGTGAGACTAAATCAAACTAAAAGTTTCTGCACAGTTAGGGAGTTAGTCATCAGAGTAAAAAGGCAACCTACGGAATGGAAAAAAAAATTTGCAAATCATATATCTGATAAAGAATAAATATCCAAAATATGTAAGGAATTCATACAACTCAGTAGCAAAACAAAACAAAACAAAAATAACCTGATTTCAAAATGGGTGAAGAAATTTTTCAAAAGAAGTCATAAAAATGACCAATGGGTATATGAAAAGGTACTTAGTATTACTAATTATCAGAGATATGTAAATCAAAATCACAGTGAGATATCACTTTACTTTGGTGAGATAGCCATTATCAAAAGAAACAGAAAGTAACAAGCGCTGGTTGAGTTTGTTAAGAATTGCAACCAATTGTTTACTGCAGATGGGAATGAAAACCGATACAGTTGCTATGGTCAACTATATGGAGGTTCCCCTTAAAATAAAATAAAATAGGTTTATCATAGGATCGCAGCAATCCTACTTCTAGGTATTTATAAAATTGAAACAAAAAAGGAAGAGAAAGAAAGAAGAAAAGAAAGAAAGAGAAAGAAAGAAAGAAAGAAAGAAAGAAAGAAAGAAAGAAAGAAAGAAGAAAATAGGATCTCAAGGAATATTTGCATTCTTATATCCAATTTAGTATTTCTCACAATAGGCAAGATTTGTAAAAAAACAACCTAAATGTTTATCTATGGGTGAATGGATAAGGAAGATGTGTTATATCATGGGATACACAATCTTTCTTTAAAAAAGAAAAAAATCTTGTCATTTTCTACAACATAAATGGACCCTGAAGACATTATGCTAAGTGAAATAAGACAGTCACAGAGGACAAATATTGCATGATTTCACTATGTGAGGTATCTAAAACAGTTCAATTCATTAAATTAGAAAGTGGAATCATGGTTGCCAGGATTGGAGTCTTGTGGAAATAAAAGGTTGTAGTTCAACAGGAACAGTCTCAGTCATGTAACATAAAAATTGTCTAGAGATCTGCTGTGTAGCTTTGTGCTTATCATTAACAATACTATTCTGTTCACTTAAAAATTTGTTCAGGAGATAGATCTTGTAGTGAATGTTTTTCTACAATTTTACAATCGTATATTGATTTGTTGTCAGCAGATAACAGGTTATTTGTTGGTCATGTTATTGGAAAAAATAAGATTGAAATATGAATGATGGAAATCTAAGGAAGAGGATTTTGAATAGCCATCTCAAAATGGGCAATAAAAACAATTAGGAGGGAATAATTATGCAAAATAACATAACTATGCTAAACACATATTAATCTTTCCATGGTGATTGCAAATATTTGATGTTAAAAATTCTTCATTGTTTCATTCCAGTATCACTCTAAATAGAATACCATTCAAAATGATTATAGATGAAGAATTGGAACATTATACCCATCATTGGATTGAACATCATTACTTAAAAAAAAATTAATACTATTCTTTCATAAAGGAGGTTGGCATGATTCATGTCTAGTTTAGAACCAAATACACCAATTTCAAAAAAAATGTTATCAACAGAGACTCATTTTAACATAGACTATGCATAAATTACTTTTTGTGGAATAGAACTTCAGCATATTAATGCTAACAATCTTGGTTCTGGTTGATTTCAGTAGATGCATGCCTTGTCTATCAAGGTAGAACCGAGTTAGCATATGAGAATCACAGCCCCCAGTGAGGTGACCAGGTGGCCAAGGAGTATCTTTTATCACCCCAGCTTCTTCTGCTGGGATTTTACCTCCTATCTCCATTCCTGCCTCATAATGGAAAAAGGATAGGGAGGTTCTGGAATTGTTCTCACCCCCACTGATGAATCCATATGGTGAAATCATAGCTTTCCTAACCATGTTTCTACATTTCCCAGTTTGCTAATCTTGATGTCCAGCCATATTTCAATCATTTCTTCTGTCCCTTCCCCTACGCTGCCAGTCACTGCTCTAGTAGTTACAGTTAAAGCTGTGTCATATTATTTTGAATAAAGTCACTTTAACTATATACTTAAACTTTCCCTAGTACTTTGGGTATTGCCATCGTTACCATTTGCACAGTTACAATTTATCTTTCTCCCTCAACCTCCAATGGAAGAAATCAAATTGAATGTGTTACATGTATGTGTGTGTTTGTGTGTTGTGTTATGTTTGTGTGTGACAGGAGAAGCACAGTTGGTACTTAATGTCCTGATAACCTGTAACATGCTACTCTCAAAATCCTAAGAATTCTGCTACTTTTTCTCAGGGATTTGTAATAAACTTCCAATACCATTCAAGAAAATAGTAATAAAAAATACTTAATTCCTACTTATAGATTTTAGAAGAAGAATTAAACATTTTGGGGATAGCCTGGGTGGCTCACTGGTTTAGAGCTGTCTTCAGCACAGGGCATGATCCTGGAGGCCCAAGATTGAGTCCCACGTCGAGCTCCCTGCATGGACCTTGCTTCGTCTCTCACTCTCGCTCTCGCTTCTCTCTCAGTCTCTCTCTGTTTCTCATGAATAAATAAATAAAATCTTAAAAAGAAAACATTTTGGCACAACCATACAGACAGACAATACTTTCATCAGAAGTAGTTATCATTTACCATATCAAAGTAGCTTTGGGGGTGACCTTAGAAGTCCTTCCTCAGATTATGCCCACCAGATACTGCCAGGCATCTATCAGTGGATATGGAAATAAAATAGGAAGCCTACCACTTCCAGGTCCTTGGGAATGTAAAAACACAGTACTTCATTTCACATTTTCAGCAGTAGAGTTATGTGATGCAATCCAAGCAATCCCGAATAACTTTTCATTGTCTAAACAAGTTGATCTGTGTAGGAGCAATAATTTACCTGAGCTACATATACTGAACTAAAGCTGGGAAAAAGTTGCATTCCTGACAACGAAGCCAGGGACCTGAGATTTTTTAACTTTTTCCCGTTCTGGAAATGTTGTCAACATTAGTGAACCCTTAGAAAACCAGAAAAAGGCTATTGGTTTACCTCAAGGCAGAAGCATTCTCTGTGAAGATATTCTCTACCTCAATAATCCAAACAGAAGAAAAATCCTGACTGAAAAAAGTCAGTCAGAAAAAGACAATTATATGACCTCACTCATACGTGGACTTTAAGAAACAAGACAAAGGATCATCGGGGAAGGAAGGGAAAAAAAAAAAAAGACAAAATCAGAGAGGGAGACAAGCCATAAAAAACTCTTAACTCTAGGAAACGAACTGAGGGTTGCTGGAGGGGAGGGTGTCGGGGGATGGGGTAACTGAGTGATGGGCATTCAGGAGGGCACCTGATGTAATGAGCACTGGGTGTCATATGCAACTGATGAATCACTGAACTCTACTTCTGAAACAATAATACACTATATGTTCATTAATTGAATTTAAATAAAAATTTAAAAAATTGATAGAATAGTGGGAAAACTCAAGCTGGAGTCTGATTAAAACAATAATAAAAAGGAAAAGGGGAATGAGAATATGAAACAATTTCTTAAATGAATTAGAATAAGGAAAATAGAGTCTGGGATGGCCCCCTCATTTAACACTGGATATTCGAAACTTCGTAGTGAAAATCTATGCGTACTTAATGAGACAACCACAAATATGGGAATAAAACACTCATTGATTACTTTAAGGTTCTTTAATTAAAAGAAAGTTGTGGTAGCTGGCTAAATTTGGAGATGTCTTAATTCTTCCCAACTGGAAAGACGACTTTGGTCAGTTGACTCCAGGCAGTGCCACAGACAGAGCATTCATTAGAAAGAATTTGTCATTACGCACACATAGGATTTATGGGCTTTGAAGTAGCATAGATAGCATCTGTTAGCTACAAAACTTAATTTTCTACTGACAAATCACCAAATACATAAGCTCGTACATATCTTAAGGAAAAACACAACAATCAATAACTTGTAAGTATATGATGAGAGTTGATCATTAGATCTGTATGTTAAAACCCCCTGTGTTTATATTTCTCTTACATATAAACTTTCTCCGAGCTGCATTCTCATCTCTCCTCAAAACGATCCATCTTGTACTCACATGCTACTTAAAATACAAATTTTAATTTCCTTATTAACACACTCTTGGTGCATTCTCTGCGTACCATATGCCCACAGGCGGCTCTTATTGTCTTTTACCATCTGGGCTGCTGAATCTCAAAGTTTTCCCTCTCCTCTTTTTTTAAGTGACTCTGAACGATCTTTTAAAGGCAATGCATTTAGACTATCACTGGATATGCTACCAGCTGCTTTGTTTCCACTTTAAGCTTTTGCCCTATCTGAGGCTTATGCATTATTAAAGCACCATTTATGACAAAGCATGGGTTAAATGTTCCTAATGAACTTGAAAATTTGAAATTTTGAAAGCAGTACTGAAACTCAACATTTAAGAATTAAAACTGGTTACATGGCGCATACAACTTTGTGGGGGAAAAGCCTCAAACATTTTCATGTGGTTAATGTGAATTCTGGAATACGTCTTCGTCATCCTCTTTGTATGTCCATCAAAATATTTCGATGGTGTGGTGAGACAACCTGCCAAAACATTCTCCAGAATGAAGCTGAAATTAACCACCCAAATGGGGCTTCTAGTCTAGATCCAGGTTTTACAAGTCATCAGCTATGGGCAGGGTCAGCTAATCGAGGGACCACCATCCCTGTAGTTGAAAAACAAACAAACAAACAACAAAACCAAACAAATTATTAGTCGGGGCCTTGAATATAGGAGCGTGAAAGCCAAATTTCTTAGTCCCCGTGAATTGCTTGCTAACCCATCTCAATATCCTATGTTTGAGTCGGAAAGACTGTATTTGTCCAAATGACATGAGAGGGAAAGAAGCGTCCAGCACTCACAGCAGGCAACCGTCCAAGCTATTGTGGTTTAGCGAGGACGTGTAGCAGCCCCACCTCTCTTATTGCCGCTTGAAAAATGCAGGGTGACAACTACACCTTCTCCACCCATTTTGAATCACTTTTTGAAAAAGTGTTTTGTGAACTTTTACATTTTTTTAACATTGCTTCATATAAACCCACACTCTTCACAACTCCCAAGGTAGAGTATTTCTTATTTCTATACCTCTGCATACCTAACTGATACTGTATATCTTTGTTTAGAAGCTATGGCTTCTATTAAATTTAATTACTTACCCCTGTGGCTTTAAATTGAGGGTAGCTATAAAACAAAGACGGCTTCTATTAAATTTAATTACTTTCCCCTGCGGCTTGCATAGGAAGGGTGGCTTCTATTAAAAACTGCATGGTATAGGTGTGGCTGCTAATCAAGGATGCTTCCAAATGAAGATATACAGTCTGTGGCAATGATTAATCAAAGAAGAGGATGTTAGATCTAGAAATAGGATTGCATGATAAATGCCAATTCTGAAATTTATTAAAGGAATTGTAGTTCTGAAAGAATTTTCATAATTTATGTTGTTCTGCTTTTCTTAATAAAAAATATAGGTTACATCTGCACGTACTATATAGGATATATTAATGTTTTATTGAGGAAGGTAAATATTTTTAAACATCGCACCCTATCAGGTAAAGAGTAAGGCTCTGTGATGCTTTTAACTGATTTTTCCCCTTTTGATAGTAGCTGAATAAAGAAAATGGCTTACAGATTTAGCTATGTATATAGTTTGAAAGTAACAACTGAAAAATGATGTTCATAATCTGAATTGCAATGAAACCAATTATCTGTACTGTGGTTGTTCACATGGGAATTCTCCTAAAGGTTTAGTATTTCTTAAAAGAAATTAAAAACAGCTGTAAAAATACCATAAAACAAAAATAGCAGCTGCAAAAGAGATTAACATTCCTAAATTTCATTTGAACCTGATATGTTATTTTTCCAACAGCAACATATATATTCTGATTTTTAAATCTATCTTTATGAAATTTTACCTTTAAAAAAACAAGACTACTGAATAAATTTTTGATATTACCATCTTTAACATTCACATGAATTTTATATTTTTTTCTTAAGATATTATTATTATTCTATCTTTTTTACTAATCCTCAAATATGTCTATCACTGTAGAATAATCTAAATTCAACCTAAGATTTAAACATTAAGTAAACAAATTACAGCAAACTGCTCCTCTTTCTCTCTCTCTCTCTCTCTCGTTCTTTAAAGCTGTCAACTGCCTTTCACACTGAACCATGAAGACCAAGGGCCTTTTTAAAATTTTATATAGTGTCTGCTTTCCAATTAAGCAAAGAAGCACAGATAAAAGTATACCTGGTCTTTTATATGTACACATATACATATATGCATGTATATTAAAACTAAATGCAATTTATAAAACAGATCTGGAGGTGGTGACAGTATAAAACAGTTAGTTTTGCTGTGCTGTTCAAAACATATGGCAGCAACTTTTCTAGACTTGTGCCAGATGGAGGCCTTTAATCGATCCGGTCTGTTATACCGTATGTTATTTCTCCATTAAAAGAGGTTCCTCCTTCCCAATTTATAAATACATTGCTAAATTTTTAAGTGCAAGAAGCAGTACTTTGCAACATAGAAATAATAACGAGAATCTTTATTTTTTAAAAGGCAACAAATTATTAAGAAGTAAAAAATTCTCTGAAAGTTGTATTTGTGTTCTTTTAGCAAAACTCTTGTCAGCTGTTCAGTTTTAACACACATTCAAACATAGTTTATATATCTTATTTGGTTTATTTTTGGTTTGGTAACCAAATGATTTCAGACAGGAGTATTTTTCTTGACAAACTCTCTAGGAAATATTGCCAACATTTATAAAGTCAATTAATTCAATTCAGCAAAAACTATAGTAATTGCTTAGCATTATTAAAGGTAAAAATCACTTTTTAATTGGATTTCAATTAAAATACTTCCAAAATTTCCATACAACATTAAAAATCTATGTTCCCAAAGAAATACGTAAATCAGTCTCATTGCCATTTAAAAAAATAGGAAGAAACACGGCTTCAGATATAAGGTTGAAAGATTTTTATGTACATTAATACCTGAAAGACAAATTCAATAGAAAAATACTGCTGTTGTACCAAGAATAATTATAGTTTATTTTATCTTAAATATGTTAGTGAAGCCAAATTTCTCTCTCTCACACACACTGTATAATTTAAAAAATATGTGAGGAGCTGAGAAATAAGAATATAACATTTTGGAATAGTTTATTGCTATTGTTCTCTTGTTATAAATATTATTTGTGACATAGGTTCAGATTTTGAAGTAAACTAAGATGTATTCATAACAGAAATCAAATGAAAGCAACTAGTCTCTGGAGAAATATGCAATCCTTTTGTAGAACCCAACTTTAATGTAGACCAGTACTTAACATATTCACAGCTTATAACAACTTATGAAATGGGTAAATGTTGAAACAAAATATCAACCAGATCTATTCTCTTTAGCATGTTTATTTATGACTACTTTCTTTTGAAAGAAACCAGGAGTATGATAATGGTCACACACAGACTAAATAGGCTGCGTTTTCATGAGCGGTAATCCCATACAAATACAAGAGAGAAAAGCCATATTTTTCCAATATAATACTACAAGGGCAAATGACAGCCTTACCTGATGGCTGATATCTTTTATAGTACAACTGTGACATATTTTATGCATCACAAAGAATGATCAAAGATGTCTCTAGAGGCTCTCTGTCATGGAATGTGGCCCCACAGCCCCTGCCTGCCTTTAAATCAGGCAATAATGCACCTTTAAAATAAGTTGAGCATGCTTTCCAGAGTGATGATTATCTTGGATATATCTGAGCATGATTCTGATTTCTCTTTCAGTTAAATGATTTCTAAAGTTATGTGCATGTTTCATTTGGTTGTGAAATGAAAAGTGACTAAAAATAAACATGGGATTGTGTATTTTTAAAAGTCTATGTTTAACATATAGTTCTGCTTGTTTTTACTACTTTTGTAATATAATGTAGTTTAGAAAAGAAAACTCAATTCAGAAATTAACAAAATCATTTCCATTTGTTTCCCATTAAAACTTATTAATAAAATAGCTTCAACCTACTTTTTGTTCTTCCATAGAAAATTTTGCGTTGTAGCTATTATTTTTTATCAAACAAATGACTATTTAGATTTTCTATACAAATTGAAAATAAATTGGAAATTTGTGGCTATCACCCAAGTTAATTTTAGCACACAGCCACCAATCTTATAATATCTGGATGATTTCCAAAAATGTTATTTTCCTAAATAGCTTGAAAGGTTTTGATGAAATGTCTTGTTACTCAGTCTTATCTAGATAATTCAATTCTCTCCTCTATTTAGAATTTTTCTCTACACATAACCAAAGACCAAAAAAAAAAAAAAAAAAAAAAAGAGAGAGAGACAGAGAGATGTTTTAATTACATTCAACTCTACTAGATATTCATAATGAATATTTTTCCAGGGCTACATATATTTTTTAAATAAATACATGATCAAAACCTGGTTATAGTTATTGGTTAGTGGCCTCCCTTAAGGAGAGGAGGATATATCAGTTTCATGAATTAGCAATTTTGTTGCAGTGACAGACTTAAACTTGCAAAAAAATACCTTTGCCTACATGATGGTGCTTTCATTGAGATTTTCATTTAGTGATAATTCTTGGGTACTGAAGAATTCTATGTCTCGTGTTAAATTGCTGTTAAACCTGTCCTCAAAACAACACAGAGGCAGCCAAGAGATTATGAACTCAGTTAACCAGGCTTATTGGCAAAACTGCTCAAAGAATATCATTTTTCTAAAATATATGCACATTTAATTGCTAGTAAATGTGCTCTGCAATCTATTTTTAGCTAAAAGGTCATTATCATATTACCTTCCTAACCTTTAAGAATGATTTTTAGTACATTAAAATTGTAATTCTATTCATTCTTAGCTCAGTTAAATGCATAGTTATATTTGAATTGGTTGTAATGTTTGTTGGCATATTAATGGTCTTATACAAAGTTAGTTTCCTTGAACTTAATTATTTATGAAAATTTATTGTAATTTGTCAGAATGTATAATTTTAAACTTTCCCCACTGCACCTGAAACCAATAAAAGGTCATAAAAAAGGTAGCAGGAAAAATGTATTTTTATAAGAGACTTATTCCTTTGGCTTTTCAGAGACATGAAATGCACATTGGTTCCCGATTTTACAAGATTATCAGCTTATGTGCCCTGACTTCAGAGATTTAATCTATTTTATAGTTAATATTTATAACAACGTTTTATTTTGAACATATAGGTAACATGTCATTATTCATTGTGCACCTAATGATACTTTGAAAACTGTAAAATATTAAAGCCATATATAGTTAATTGCATTGTACAATCATAAAAATATCTTCTTATACCTGACAAATACTTTAGTACTGGATAATATCTTTCTACTGGTCATCTTTCAGAATCCCATTAAAATGAGTAAAGTTAAAAATAATCCCATTTAAATGAATAAAGTTCAAAATGATAATTATGAAACACTATAGGTGGAAATTTTCAGAGTAAATATTTTTATTACAGTATACATGTCTGTTTAAAAGGAATCCAGAACATGGCAGAAAAATTGTTAAAATACTTTTAGTGAACAAATGTTTAGACATTAAACTATTTTTAAGGGAGGAGATGAGAAAGACAAAATAATTTTCTTCTATGATCTTTGCCATAAGCTAGTATGTGTACAATCTGATGTCTATAGTTTCTGCAATTTTATATACCCTTAGATTCAACATTTGCAAAATTAGAATTTATGAAATATTTGTGAGACCTAGTGCAGCTTTAGAATTGGGGGGGCTTTTGATGGAGAAGGAAACCTAAGTTTCACTAATTTTTAACATCATAAACAGTGCATGAGTCTTCCTACCAAAATATTAAAATTGTTTATATATTGCATATATTTGTAGATCACAAAATTTTTCAATATGTTTTATCTCAGCTCATTCATACAAGAGTCCCCCAAAGCAAGTTCCAATATCCTTTTATAAGATAATGACAAATCTTAGATTCAGTGAATCAAACTTCTCTCTAATATCTCCAGGAAGTGGCCAAGTGAGAAATAGGAACTAGGTCTATTTCAAATCTAATATTCTTTGCACTGTGTTGTCTGCTATAGGATTACTTAAATACCCTGATAAATCATAATTCAGCTTTTGCGTGACAAGGAGCTCATTACAGAACAACTCAGCCTATTTCTTTTTGAGGCTGCCTTATAATAAAGTGATGTAATAGGTAACAGTTATTTCATATTGATCCAAGTATGGCTCTTTGTCAAATGCAGCCATTGTTCTACCTCTGCAATCACACCATGCCATGATCTTCTCAAAGCAGAGATCTCATTTATGTCTTTGTACCTTCAGCAATAACAAAGTAACTGCAACACAGTAGATGCTCAATAAATATTGAGCATATATTTGAATATATTGAATATATTGCTTCAGATTTTTGCAAACGATCCTGTCCAAAACTGTTATAAGTTTGTGCAAGTGTTATCTCTGCTTGCAGGTAAAACTTCTCCAGCCATTTCAGCATGGATTAAAATAGTCTTGTCCACAGATGTACTGTCAACACCTGGAAGAGTATCTGCACATAGATGGTGTGTGATTGTATGCAGGCACTGTATAAAGGTGAGGAATAAATTGACCATCACTAATAAAACTGGTTTCAGACTATTTATTTTATATAGATCTCTCCTAGAAGACATTCAAGCTTATCAAAGAGCCACTGAAAATGAGCCATTTGACACTAAACATATGAAGTACTATGTATAGTAGAACTTCTCTAAGAATCACTAAAAGAGGTGATTTTAACTGGTACATGTTCTGTGACTCAAAAAATCTAAAATCAGAAAGAATTTGTAATTATGAATTATCTACATAAATCCAAGACGAGTCTGTATTAGAGTATCATAAAACAAATTTGAAATAAACTAAAACCACTAGGAAACATAGACACTAGACAATTAAAAATAAAGTAATTCAGAGACTTTTTTAGTGTATATATTTAAATTTTCTTAAAATTTAAAATCAGCAATTGTAGCCAAGTAAAAATAATTTTATTCTACTATTTAATAACTTATATGATCCAAGAGGTTTAACTCCAAAGTATAAAACTATTCAAATCTCACATGAAAATTCAACCTATTTATACCTACTTTCTTCAAATTTCTTGTATGTAGAATTATTATAGTGATTATATTTTAATATTTTACTTAGAATTAGCCTGCTTAATTAAATATTTTTCTAATATTCGATACATTCTTCACATTTCATTTTCAAAGTATATTTCCTACTCAGTGGCCTCTGTCAAAAACAAATAATTCTAAGTCTCATATACGTCCCACAAATGTATTTTTACATAATTTGTATTTAAAAGCTTAAAAATATATATTCATAAAATAGAATAGTGGCCCTTTAGGAGTCATTTTAACTATAGAAGCAATATTTAAACAGGACATCCTGAATAAATTGAGAATTAGTGCTTAAAGACAAATTGAAATTACTCTTTTCATAAATAATGAATTAAAATATCATAGCAACAATAAAAATTCCTATATTTAAGATCATTAAAGGGTGAAATTGAAGAGTGAATAGTAAGTTTCAAGGTTAATAAGAAAAACTAAACCTTAAATATTGGATGTCTCTGTTGCAACAACTATGAGTCCCAGTACTGAAATCAAGGCCCAAATTATGGGTCCCTGTGCTAGGAAAAATAGCCTGGATTTAAATTTTCCTACCTGGAACTTAGCCGTGTTTAGACAAAGTTAAAATGAGAAATGAAACAATTAGCAAAATAATTCTAAAAAGCAAGCACATGAACTGATACCCATAGCCATGTTGAAATATTCACAAAATTTAGGAAGAAAGGTTTTTGTTTTGCGTTTAAAAGGAGCATGTTTGCATTTAATAAAATAAGAAAAACCATCCAGAAACAAGCGGATGCATGAAACAAGTGAAGAGACTAAACTCATGAAAAAGAGATTCAGATTCACTTTATGAACCTTATTTGAATTACTGTTTTAGAATGGACTTTAGTATGTTTTTTAAAATTTTTATTTATTTATGATAGTCACACAGAGAGAGAAAGAGAGAGAGAGAGAGAGGCAGAGGTAGAAGCAGGCTCCATGCACCGGGAGCCCGACGTGGGACTCGATCCCGGGTTTCCAGGATCGCGCCCTGGGCCAAAGGCAGGCGCTAAACCACTGGGCCACCCAGGGATCCCTACTTTAGTATTTTAAAAGTAATTTTCCAGACCCAGTGGTCCAAGTTGAGTGATTAAACACCAGATCTATTGCCTTGGCCTATCCTGCCAACCTTTCTAATACCTTCTCTATAAAAATCATGTATGTACATACCTTCTCTATAGAAGCCATGTATGAATGTATATGCATGTATTTTTATAAACTTTAATGAAAAGTGAGGCATTGTGCTTACCCAGAATATTTGTTTACCTAATGTCTTAGGGTTATCTCCAAACAAGTAGGAAAAAAACCCCAGTCAAATCTGACATAATCCGAGACCCGGGATCGAATCCCACGTCGGGCTCCCGGTGCATGGACCCTGCTTCTCCCTCTGCCTATGTCTCTGCCTCTCTCTCTCTCTCTGTGACTATCATAAATAAATAAAAATTAAAAAAAAAATCCGAGACTTCAGAGAAATAGGTAGTAGGAGAGATTGCTGAGGAGATACAGCAATTTCGGTAGGTCTCAAAGATAGTATGTTAAGTGAAAGAAGCCAACCTCAAAAGGCTACATATTATATAATCCCATTTCTATGACATTCTTAAAAAGCTAACATTACAGTGAGGAAGTACAGAGCCATAGTTGTCAAGGATTAAAGGAGATAGCATGGAGCCATTATGGGGGTACCATAACTCATCTGATTCTGAATTTGGAGATGTGTCCCCAAATTTATGCTTTTGTTAAAACTGATAACTTTACAGCTAATAAATTTAATATATATTTTATTTTATTATTATTATTATAAAAATAAAATTATTTATATGTATATTGCATTTAGTCAACTTATTTCCTTAATACTTTTTAATTAGGTAGGTGCAATAAAAGGTAAGTGCACACAAATTCCATTGGATTCATTTTTTTAATTTAAGTATAGCTGATACATATGTTACATGTTCAGGTGTACAACATAGTGATTCAACATCCTTTTATGTTATGCTCCGTTCACCACGAGTGTAGCTCCCATCTGTCACCATACAGCACTATTGTAATACCACTGAGTATATTCCCTATGTGTACCTTTTACTCTCACAACTTATTTTTCCCTTACTGGTAGCCTGTATCTCCCACTCACCTTCACTTATTTTATTTTTCTGATTCCCCTCCCCTCTGGCAACCATCCATTTGTTCTCGTATTTACAGGTCTGTTTCTCTTTTTTTTGTTGTTTGTTCTTTTTTTTTTTTTTTTTTTACATTCCACATATAAGTGAAATCATGTACTATTAATTTTTCTGTTTGACTTGTTTTACTTGGCATCATACTCTATAGGTCCATCTATGCTGTTGCAAATGGCAAGATCATACTTTTTTTTTACTGCAGAAAAATATTCCATGGTATATACCACGACTGCCTTATCTATTCATCTATCAACGGATGTTTAGATTACTTCCTTAACTTGGCTATTGTAAAAAAATGCTGAATACACATAAGGGTGTGTATATCTTTTCAAATTAATGTTTTTGTTATCTTTGGGTACACACACTGGGTTTCATTTCTTGAACAATGATTTTCTTTTTACCCTATGTATAGCAGCAGGTACAGCCCTGTGCTCAGTAGGCATTCATGGATCACTCTTCTAGAAACAATTCCTCTTATGACTCGAAGTAGCTGCTTTGAAATAAAATTGGAAAAAACAAGAAGGGAATCTGTTTATTTGTTAAAACACTACCACCCACAATCATATGTTTTGGCTTACTTTCTAGGCAAGCTTCTATTTACTGTTTTGTAAAATCCTCTGTGTTTTGTAGTATCTAATGCTAACAGGTTACAGAAGGAAATAATAACAATTAAGCTGCCTTATCTGGACAATGGGAGATAGATTCTTTTTCTACTCACTTGACCTCGTTAGTTGTTTTAGTCTTTTGCCTAAACTGTCCAAATGTGGACCTTATCTAAGAGAATTTATTAGTATCTATGGATAGTCATCTTTTGGTGTCTTCTCTGAAAATTAGATAAGCTAATCTCAGAACCCAGATCACTTAAGTTTCCCCATATAGGTGTATAATACGTATAATATGTATAATACGTTTATAATTTGCTCCTTCAATTTTTAAAACACATAACTTTCAATCAATTGATTTTTTTAGCCAAGGTATTGTTTGGAGGAAGCTGTTGAAATCCATTGTCAATTTTTGTTGTTGTTCCAACTCCTTCTGGAGGAGGAACAGCTTTCTTTACCATTCTGAAGATAGACTCCCTATTCTTCCAAATATCAGCAAAGGAACAAAGAGCATCAAAGACTTGAATTAGAATTTCCAATTTCAAAATCTTTAAAAAAAAAAAAAAAAGAATTTCCAATTTCAAGGACCATGATACGCCACATAAAGAAAGAATTTAATCAAGGAAATCAGTAAATTTAGTCCACAAAACCAATGGCTTGTTTGCTGCAGCTGTATTATTATTTAGGTTTTGGTCTTCCAAAATCTTCTGGAAAAAAATTCAGTTTGGGGATTTCTGTGCTTGGCTTTTCTCTTGCTTTGTAAAGATTTGCAAAAATCAATACAACTCACGTTCCTGTGGAGAAAATAAACAAAAACAAAACACAACACAATGGTGTGAATGCAGTTTTCAGAGTCCAAATAAGCTATCATTTTAAAACATAATATAGAATGATTTTAAAACATGCTATATTAATTTATCATTAACCATCTTAGACTGCTCCCACAATATTCTTCATGAGTGGGAACAGGGAACAGAACAATTTTTGTCATGATTTTGCACTCTGTGCACTGTACTAATTAATAGCAATATCTTAGATGTGTTATATTAACAAATCAGAGAAGGCAAGGAAGACACTGAAGAATGATAGGCAAGAAACTCATCAGTATTTTGTCACACCAAATCCTGACTCTTTTAAAACCCAAGCTGTCTCCCTCCTTAGGTAGAAAGATAGTATTGTGGTAGATTGTATATGAGGTCTTATTACAAAGATGTCAGTTTTAGTTTGAAACATAAACATATTTTTATTCATACATTAGTCCTTATAGTGATCAATGATTGTGTATCTAGCATACCAGAATTTGTTCTTGATCAGTAGAAAAGCAATTATTCATAAAACTCAAAATAGAGGCAAAGTTGTGAAAGAAAAGAAAAGAATTATAGGTTTCTTACAGGGAAGGTAATTTTAATATAGACGAGATTGGTCCAAGTTCTGCCATTTGGATTGATAGATTATCTAGCAGAACTATCATTTCAATAATCTCAATGACAGTATAGCACTGGATACTTGGTACAGTATTATAAATTAAATTTACTGCAAATGTTATTGCAGAGAATATGGAAAGAGATCTATTATTTGTGTTTGTGAAAGTTTAGATAGGAAAAAATTTAAGATTCTTTGACAAATCATAACAGAAATGATCTATATGATATAGCTATATTGCCAGTTGTCAAAAAATTCACTTTAGCCATTACTTCTTCATCAGTATCCTTGAATTATAGTGACATGATTCCTCTTGTGAGAGAAAATATTATATTAATCAACTTGAATGTTACCCCTGTAAGGTGGTGCTCTGCAGTGTTTGGCAAGGTTAGATGCAGTTAACTTTTTAGAGGAATGCATTAGCTTCTGTTTATTTTGTCTAATATTGAGATCTTGTAGTCTGTACATTAGGTTGTTGGTAATCTCTGCATGCTGACAATAAAACTCTAATTATAGCAAATGGAATTTATTGTATTCATGCTGGCCAATATTAACATGCACACATATGTCTTTATTAATTTATCAAATACTCTTTTATTCATCTCAAAAACCATACTCAGTATAGCTAAAATATAATTTCCTATCCATCTATATATCATTACTAGCTATTATCTATCTATCTATCTATCTATCTATCTATCTATCTATCTATCATCTATCTATCTATCATCTATCATCATCATCATCTATCATTATCATCATCATCATCATCATCATCATCATCATCATCATTATTTTTGCTTTCCTAGTTAACTTTACCTAAAATCAAATTAAAATCAGTATGTATTTCTCAGGTATGTTTTTTATCATCAGAACATTTGTCCTACATCATAATTATTACATTGTATCTATTTTATCTGTCTCATAAGAGGCAAGGACTCTGGGTATTCAACATACTGTCTGAAACACAAGAGAATAAATCAAAGATTGTCAAACTATCAATTTTACCTTCCTCTGCTCCTCCCATTGGATGCATTCATATACATCACCCACAGACCATCTTTTGTCCTAGGCAATGAAGCAACAAGAGGCAAAACCACACCATAGTAAAGGCTAACATTTATTGAGAGCTTATGACATGCCTGGCTCTCTTCCAAGAATTCTAACCTTCCTTAACAACCCTATCAGTAGATACTATTATTGTGTTTGTGTTAAAAGTTAGGAAACTGAGACACAGAAACTAAGAAATGTATCTCAGAACACACAGCTAGAAAGAAGAGCAAGGATTCAATAGTATATTTTGAAGGGATAAAGTGGGAAAGTTGAAATTCAACTCTTTGCATCTTAGTTTTCTAAACAAATGAAAGCATATGGATGTCAGACAATATCATCCTTCAGACCCCTTCCATATTGTTTCTAAGAAGCTGTAGAGCATGCACATCATAAAGGTTATGAAATAGCTTTCTAGTTGCTAATATATCTGGCATTTTAAGATGTTGCATACTTAAGAAATCCCATGGCAGACCTCAAAACTTAGAATCTATTAGATAACCAGAGCAGCCATTACACTGGAAGGTTATCTCAATCAAGTGTTCCTGTTATCCTTGTGATGTTTTCCCAGATGTCTCATAGATTTAGTAGGATGAATCTGTAAAATAGCGGTTTTTACATAACATCTTGATGATGTAAATATGATATAAGCACTTACATCAGATAATTCCATATATACACAGTGCTACTCGAGGGGAAAAACTCATTTCTCAAATAACACCACATTTCTCTACTACATTGTCTACTGTGAAATCTAAAACACATTCAAGGAAAATAATAATAATTGGACATGTTTATATAAAGTATGTCCCCAAACCCCTATCCATACACACTGCCCACCAAAAACATACACTCACCACACCAGATTGTGCAACAGACTTTAAGTTAAAAGAGGGATAGATTTGGTGGAAGGTAAGAAACCTGGAGAGAAGTCTTATGGCTAAAGATTAGTGGAAGTTAATGGAAATCAGGGAACAGAGAACCAAATCCCCTGTTATGAAAGCTCCCAATGTCTTATCTGCAATAAATACTTGAGAACGAGTGATTTTGGAATTTAGAGTTCTTAGATTTTAGAATGAAAATATACACCAGGGCACAGAGCACTAGAGCAGACTCTGGACAGCATCCTCTGATTAAATGCATCAATATTTATTTCTACAGTAAGTAAATATTTACAGCAAATGAGGCAAAGATAAGTGAGGAAAAGTCTAATTTTTGCTCCTAAATGAGTTGTCTCCTAACTTATTAAAACTTTTTAGGTTTTCAAACCTTGCTTTATTTTTTAATCAGTCTTGTATAAGATTTTCCTTTGATAGCCTACTTTAATTCTATCACTCACGAATCAATGTGGGTCTTTTAACTTTTATGATTTTCATGTGTACACTTTCTTCATGTAAACCTTTAAAAGTTACTACGTTTGCTGAGAATTTCTTTTTATTCCTTTTAATTTTTTCATCATGAATTATTCCCCTTCTCATTTTCTGGGATCCACTAAGTGGAATCATACATTGTTTCCATCTTTGAGAACTTTATAGACCTTATTCTGCTTCTATCTAACCTTAATCTTTTCAGGAAGAAAGATTCCTAACCAGCATAAAGCTAGAGATCTAGCTATCCTAAATTAAGAAGTGACATTTGGAGGTGGCAATTATATTATTCAGAGTCCTAATAATAGTGGAATCATAGAAAGGAAATTATAGATCAAAACGATTTTAAAAATTGGAGTTTTATATTCTTTTTTATTCAATTTTTTTACCTGCAGTAGATCATTTAATTCTGCTTTGACATGTCTTATATGCTTTTGGGAACTAGTTACTATAAACAAATTTTCTACTTTTTAAAATTTGAATTTAATGTACACATGTGTCTGTATGTATTCTTACCTAACAGTATAAAAAAGATGTAGGTGAAGAAAGTGATAAATTTAATAATTTCTGTAGTTTACAGAAATTAGTTTACAGATATTTTATTATGAAATAAAGTATCTCATTACTTTTAATGAGAAATTTTAAGGATATGAGTGCTTTCTGATGTTTAGCTAAAAATGTAAAAATTTTGCTAGTCATTCCTACCCTGTACATCTAAAATAGTTTTGTCTACCTAAATTCCTCAGTCATATATCCTTTATTCAGTGCTCAAACTATACATATGAATAATAAGGCTTTGGACTTCATGACACATAACGACTACCATTTTAAAAGTTTATACACACATATATTATGTATGCATATATCATATGAAAGAATTAATACACATCAATTTCCAAGAACATTTCTAATATGTAAAAGGACACATATTTACCATATAAATTAAAATAAAATTGTCAATGGTATGCTCTTTCATTGTGTAAATGTATAGAGATATAGCATAGATCATTATTTTTTAACTCTGACTTTAACACAGCTTTTGACTATCCAATATCTCAAAATGTGTAAAATCTCCAAAAATATTTTTGTAAATGTATTTCAGATAGAAAAATATTTATGTTCTAGTAAGTATCATGTAGAGATGGTATGTCAAAAATTAAACACATGAAGATAAAGAGGTGTCAAAGCTCCCTAAATATTGAAAATCACTAGCTTGGGCACTGCTCCAATTCATAAATTGGATAGAAAGTAAATGAATCTTTAATAAAATACCAAATAGTTTTCTATATGGTGTTCTCGCCATGGACATGAAACACAACTTAACAGGCAATAATAGAATTTGATTTAGAAAAGAAACAAAGAGCAGTGATTCATTTGGAACAGAAAATTATGAAGACAACTCAGGAAGATTTTTGTTATTCTATTGAGAATTAAGTTATTTAGAAATAAAAATAGCATTTGGCACTTCAAAGACATGTACTAGTTTTCATGTTACTATTCCACAGCTCTTAACTTGGAATATTGCCTGTAAATTGGGTAGGGCAGGGTTATTTTTCATTTTTCAATTTAGGAAAAAGAAGTACAGAAAATGCCACTGATTATTAAACTAAATGAATGGGTGTAGATTATGGTCAATAGTTCGCTTGCTTTTTCTTTCTTTCTTTCTTTCTTTCTTTCTTTCTTTCTTTCTTTCTTTCTTTCTTTCTTTCTTTCTTTCTTTTTTTCTTTCTTCTTTTCTTTTGGTGTCTTTACTCTTATTCTTTTTGTCTTAGCTACATTTTGTCAAATATTAACATGGCTATTGTAATTACTTTGTTTTGTTTTTAAAGACAATTTAATTTAGAGTGCTTTTAGGTTCACAGCAAGATTGAGCAGAAAGTACTGAGATTTCTTATATAGACTCCCTGCCTCTACATATGCACAGCTTCTCTTATTAGCAACACTCACCTCCAGTGGAATATTTGCTACAATGGATGAAATGATGCTGACACATATCAATCACCCCAAATCCATTGTTTACCTTAAGGTTTACTCTTGGTTTCATACATTTTTTATATTTGGACGAATGCAGAATTATAATATCACACAAAGAGTTTCACTGCCCTAAAACTCCTCTGTGCTGTACTTCACTCAATGACTGTTGATGTTACAGGTCTTGCCCTAGACTAACAAAAAAGTTTCATAAGGCACCTTTGTAAGTAGGACAATGTTATACAGTTCTAAACTTTGATTTTGAGATAAAAGAAGTATTGGTTTTGAAAAATAAATGTCTGGTTATATTATGGAAACTTCTACCATGTGGTAATGAAGAAGGCATCTGAATAAAAGAGTAATTTGTGAAGTAAAGTTAAGAGTAAAGACTTTATGAATATTGACTTTAAGTTATTAAATTAGGAATAGAATTTTGCCTGCATTATTGGCCAATGAATAAGCAATGTAGGATTAAATCAATAATACCAGATCCTAGGCTCTGGCTACATGTCTATCATGCATATTCCCCCAGTTTGTGTGTGAACTTAAAAGGAGTAAATTTTGTCTTTGTTTCTTAGTCCTTTGATTCTGCACAGTGGTAAATCCCCTTTGTTGTTAGCATGCCTTAATTTAAATGTGTAGCTGTTCTCTTTCTGTTTTCACTGCAGGCTTGAATATCTCTCAAATGCCAATCTTTTTAGAAATCATGGGGAGCTGTCTCTTCTCCTGTTTGGTCCCCAAAGTGGTATTTTTTCAACATTTTAAAAGTATTACCTATTTATTCACTCTTCAAATATTTATCAAGCATCTTCTCTGTGTTAGGCATAGTTCTAATGATTTAGAATGAACTGGTGAATAAGAGACTCTTGCACCCACTCTAGCACTTTCACCTCCCTCTGTCATCCCTTCTAGCTCCATTCTGAACAGACTCATTTCCTTACACATACTTATTGTCCCCTATCCTATTTCTTTTGCAAGCAGGTCTCACTTCCCTGGTCTTTTTTTATTTTTCCTCCTGGTCTTGTCTTGACTTTCCAACCTACTCCTCACACCTATCTTCTGTCCTGGGCTTCTTTTAGATCTCAGCTCAAACATCACTTCCTCAGGGAAATCTTTTCTCATCTTCCAATCTTCCAGATTTATGCTCTTCTTTTTTTTTTTTTTTTTTTGGAAACTTACTTCAGTGGTAAATTTATCCTTATTTGTGTAATGATTTGATTAACAACTATCTCCCTTACCAGTTAGCCCCTCAATGGCAGGGATTGTGTCTTTTTTGTTCACCTTCATGTTCCCAGCACTTACCACTGTGCCTGTTATGAATCAAAGCTGCAAATAATACATGCTTAGAGTCAAAAGAGTTGATGGTTAAAGCAGAATAATGGAACACTTCCAAAACCAAAAATGAATATTTATGAGACTTTAAAAAGTTATTCTTAAAGTTTTACCTTGGTAAGTTTTATTATGAAGACCACTTTTGACTAGGATATTTTTAGGATTATTGTTTTGTATCTTAACAAAATTTTATTAAGAAATCAGACATATCCTAAATTACTTTCTTGAATTTCTTATTAATATTGTGAATTAAGGTCATTATCCTCTAATAGAATTTATTCTATTTCAGTATAAAAGATAATATCATAATTGCCTTTGCCACTTTGTAGGTGAATACTTCTAGAATATTCCAGGACAGTACCAAGTTGTTGATACATTTTTTTTCAAAAAAGACTTCATAGTTTAATGTATATTTTAACTACATATGTAAATATTATTTAATGTTATGCCATTAAAGATTTTGTATATATAAAACACTATAATTTTCAAAATTCTACCAGTAAGTTTGTAAGTCCTCCTTTTGGTTCAGAAAATATGTTTATTGGGGAACCCAAGAAACATTGCAAGTTTTAAATTTATCCTGCAGAAGAGAAGTTAAAAGCAATCCTTGCATATGGGTATTATAGGATATCCACAATTTAAATGTATCAAGGAAGTGATGGAGAGTAAAACTGAGAAAAGGCCACTGTGCTTATCAACAAGTTGCAGGTAACCTTTCAAAGAGCAGTTCTCATGTAGATACAGGGGTAGAAGCCAGATAGCTGGTATTAAGAGAGATGGTTATTGAGAAAGTTCAGTCTCTAAGTATAAATTTCAAGGTTTAAGAGTTTGGGAAGTAAGAGCAAGTTGAGGATTTGAAGAATTAGAGTCAAGTAGTTTTATTTGAAATGGAACTAAAATAAAAAAAAAAAAACTTTAAAAGGAAAGAAGCATAATTGTCAGTGTAAGGTTCTTAACAAGAAAGTGAGACATGAGGTCTGAGTACAGTGGAAGGTTTAGTTCTCAAGACTTAGGAGAAAGATAAACTGGCAAATGTGAAAATATTTATTTGCTGAGGTGAAGGAAGAACTCCATGATACTTAACCGCCTTCTCCTTACAAGTACCCAGCATGGTTTTATTATCCTTCCGAAGTCTTTTCAGTCTCCATTTGCTAACCGTTTCCAAAATCTTCATGAATGTGGAACAGAATTACCCAAGGTTCAAAAACTATCAAGACCCTTCCTAACTAACCCTACTGCATTTGATAATATCCCTCTCTCAGCACTCTATCCCATTACATTTGTTTGCATATTGTTCTAGAGACCATCAGCCATGAACATCTTCCTGTTTTTCACCTCACATCATAACAGAAGAATGCATTCTTCTAAGGGATAGTCTCTCCACCAGTGTTTTAAGCCGATACCTGTTTTTCTTGTCTATTTTTCCTTTTCTATATACTTTCCATCTCACATGACTTTCTCCTGGCAGTTCACAAGCATTAAAATCTCTCCAATCAAGCAGCCCGGGTGGCTCAATGGTTTAGCGCTGCCTTGGGCCCAGGACCTAATCCTGGAGACCTGGGATGGAGTCCCGCATCGGGCTCCCTGCATGGAGCCTGCTTCTCCCTCTGCCTCTCTCTCTCTCTCTGTGTCTCTCATGAATAAATAAATAAAAAACCTTAAAAAAAAATCTCTCCAATCTTCTCACTTGTGCATGCACATCGGCCTGTGCGCCTATACAAAACACACAAGACACACACTCCTGTACGCTCCCATTGTTCTTTCTCCCATTAAGCCAATCACCATGAAAAAGTTTTACTTTCACTGGCTCTACTTCCTCAGGTTCACTGATTTAGTGGATACTTTCCCTTTATATCAACTAGAAATGCTTTTTTATAAGTGGTTTGATATCTTCTTATTTGTTGAAACTGTTGAAGACATTTTGATTCTTGTTTCCATTGGTCTCAAAGCAAGATCTGACTCTACTTTCTGCCACGACAACAATTTTAGGGCCCTGCCTCCCCTATCTCTCCCTTTCTGAGTGCTCCTTCTAATTGTTTAGCACTCTGCTCCCAACCCTTCTCAGTCTGCATACTATATACCTAAGTGATGTTATTTGTTCCAGAGACTACAATTACGGCTTCTCTGCAGAAGACACTATGGCTATGGTCCCAACCTAATCCCTTCTATTGAACTACAGGCACATTCTTCATAATACTCCACAAGTTCTTCAAATGCACAATTGAAAACTGGTTCAGCCCCTCACTCTCATCTTCCAGAGACAGGCCTCTTTTGGTGTTCTCTGAATAAATTCTCTTCTTTGCAATCAAACCAAAATCTTCACTTCCCTTTGTATTGCTTTTTTTTCCCTCATACTCCTCCCTCCCATATGTTATTAGTTATGCAATCCATGTCATTGATGCATACTAAGTATCTTTAAAACATTTTTAAAAGTATAATCTCCTTTTTTATGTATTTGAGACTTATGAGTCCTACACAAAATTGACCCTTATGGTGTAATTTGTCCTTTATCAATTATACTGTTTTCAGTTCAGACCTTCTTCATCTTTTACACAGAATATTTTAGTAGCTTCCTGGATACATTCCTTTCTCGTAGGTATGGCTACTCCAAAATACTCTGCTAGGGAAATCTTTCCAGTACAAAACTGTGATCATATAATTTGCTGTTTATGAGTCTTCAAGGGGTGCACTAGAGCTTATTTATCCCATGTCGTGTTGATGAATATTTTTCCCCATACAATGGGCCTCTGTATCAGTATTGGATAAAATGTTACAGAGCTATATGAACCAAGGTGAAAGTAAGTTTATGATATGCTAACCACAACAAAGAGAGAACACAAAATAGTATAAGAACATAAATCTATTTTTATTTTTTTTATTTTTATTTCTTAAGGATTTTATTTATTCAAGAGAGACACAGAGAGAGAGGCAGAGACATAGGCAGAGGGAGAAGCAGGCTTCCCATGGGAAGCCTGATACAGGACTCGATCCCAGGATCCCGGGATCATGACCTGAACCAAAGGTAGAACACTCAACCACTGAGCCACTCAGGTGCCCCTATGAGTCTATTTTTTAAATGCATATTCACAAATATGTGTTACATAAACTGGAATACATAAATGTATATGTATTATTCACATTTAAGATATACCACTAGGATACATAAATTTATATATATATGTATATATATCTATATATTTGTAATCTAGCTCATTAATTCTCCATCTCTCTGCTCACATAAAGGACATGGATATCTCTTTGTCTTTCTGACATGCACATTTTCACCCAAACCTGAAATCACAAAGAGATGCAAAGATCTTTCTTCCACCTCCTACCAACATCAAATTGCTTCCTAGGTCCTATTGATTCTGCATTCCAAGTATTTTTACAATCAGTCCCTTTGTTTCTATGATAATTTCTGTTAGCTCAGCTATGAAGCTTTCCTTGCCCTTATGTGCAAACAGAGCCTTGTGTTTTCCTGTTTGTTCTCATAAATTCCTAGGCTTTCTTTGTCATATTGTCTATCATAGTCTCTTGGTTTTTCTGGGTGTGTTTTTTGTTTCTCCTTTACTAGATGCAAGGAACTTGACACCACTGGCCATATCTGATATGGGACTAAATTCAGCATGGTGCCTAGTACAAGGAAATTATTTAATCATCATTTGTAGAATGTATTAATAAAACACACAGTACTGGGCACATGGCATTGCTTATGGTAATTAAATTGACTGTTTTGACAAATGCTGTTTAAGCAAATTCATGATGTGTAATAATTTTGGTGCATATAAAGCTAAAGCTGTGCTTATTTAAAATCTCTTAGCAGGAAAAAAAGGAAAATGTTTTTGTTTGTTTGTTTGTTTGTTTGTTTGTTTGTTTGTTTGTTTTATGGGGGTTCGTTGGAGCAGTAAGAAAGAGATTTGGATGAGAAGAAATGTTGCTGCATCTGTTACGGAAGAAGATAGTGTACAAAATTTCAAGTCTCAGAATCACCCAGTGTAAATGATGTCTGAGATGGCATAGCTGGGGAGAGATCTCGGAAGGTAATATATTAATGACTCTCAGGAGGGTTATGGTAGATGTATAGGAATCCATATTTTTATCCTACGGACATATTCCTTCTCTGTCTCTCTTATTGGCTTCAGCCAATTTGTGTCTCCAGTTTCCAAGTTAATATAAATCCTCCTACTTAGTACTTCAAACAAATAAAGTTTCCATTTTTAGATTGGGTTCTGTAATGAAAAATGCCTGCTCATTGCAAAAACCAGATCAAATAAATTGACCACAAAAGTAAACCAAGGACGTTGTCAGTAGAACAGATACATAGATTGAAATAAATAAGGAAAGAAGGCATAGGGTTTTGCCTTGTGCTGATGGAGGCCAGAAAGTGCTGAGAAGACCAGAGTGATATTCAGAGAGTGAAGTGTTTAGGGGATTTTAGGACAGGAAGATTCATTCATTCATGCATGCATGCATGCATTGAGTTTCTGTTCTCTCTCACATTATGGTTAGCCTGGGGAATCTAGCAGTGAATCAAAGAGGTAGGATTGCTACCCTATGTGAGGTCTACAGGTATATTGAAATGAAACGTGTGTGTCAGAGGGCAGAGTGATCATTTAGAAGTTTACAAGCTCGATAAGTAGGAACTTCAGAATTTGCCTATACCCATTTTTTAATAATATAGACAAAGTTGAAAACATAAATGTGTCTAACTCATGATATGGGTTGGTAATGATACCATATAAATTATGTTGTTGACATATGATAAAAGAGAACAATTACAATAAATTTAAGGGGGAATATCACATCAGAAAGCAAGGTATGTAGTAGGGTCAAATTTTAATAACAATACAAATTCTATGTTTAAAATATATGTATATGTTATCTATACATAATATATGTCTATGAATTAGAATTAATAATGTGTATTATGGCATGTGTGTTATAAAAACTTTTATATGTAATTATATTTAGGAAAAAGTGTAGAAGATCACACTTTAAAATGTTGCAGTAGATGCTATTTCTGATGTTTTCCTTACGGCTTATATGGAATTTCATTTTTTAAAAAATGAACACATCTTCATTATAAAGAATAATAATAATAATAATAATAATAATAATAATAAATTAATAACAAAAATAAATATGCGGGTGACCTAAGAGTTTCTGTCACATAGTGAGTGTAATATTGTGCTTATAGAAATGGTCCTGCCTTCAGAAAAATTAGAAACTTCTGCAATCAGTTCGTAATAGTAACCCACAGCATTTATCCATGACATTGCTGAAGATGATTTTTTTAATAGAGTTTGGTAAAAAAAGAAGAGTTTGTTGGCTTCCATTAATTTAAGTTTTAACACCTACTTCTTCCTTATTTACAAAGCACATAATTTTTCAACTTTTCCTAGAATCACACATGGAAAGTAAAAATTGCAGTGATATACCCAAAATTTGTTTGCAAGGCTACTATATGGAAGACGTGAGGAAATTCCAAAAGGACTTTGAGTTACTGAGAAGGAACTGGCTATATAAGTTCAAAGTGTTTCTTCTTATATTAGGTGGATTTAAAGGAGGAAAATATGGGTTTGGCATGCTCTCTTGAACAATTGTTCAAATGTCTTGGGTTTGGCAAAGTAAAACTGCATTTTCCCGTTCCCTTTTTTCTCGTAATTTACAAAACCATGTACACTTCAAGGGAAATTTAATCCATATGTTCTGATTCATTTGCACTTAACTTGTCATAATGTTGTTCATGAAAGTCATCTTGTGTCCAAGAACGTTTGTGAGATTATTTTTAATAAGTCCCCTTCTCTCCCTGTTCTAAGGAGCTGCATTTTGGCATTAGGTAGCCAAATGGGAACCACAAAAGTTTGAAACTTAAAATCTATGAATTTCAAATGAATTCATACTTGGCCAAATTTTTCTCTCCTCTTTATTTGTGTGTTGTAATGGGGAAGCTAATAGCATTAAGCTAAGGACCAAGCGGTAAGACTATACAGATTTTGTTGTTTTAAAATCAGTTCTCATGAATATTTTAAAAGCATTTTGTATTTAATAAATAGTTCTCCCAAAGAACAAGTGTGACATCTCCACAGAGAAAATATTATATTTCTATGAAGACAAATTAAAGAGCAGATGCTAGATTTATGAGAACTTTTGTCAGCTATCATTCTTTAGGCTGAAAGGCAGCCACCAGTAATGAGTCTAACACAAAGGGAGAGCGAACCAAGACTCAAGGAATAACACCTTCTAAAAGTCATAATTGCTTATCCTGCACAAGATTGGTTCCTATGTCTCTCAGATAAAGATGAAGCCAAAAGGCAAGGAGAATCTTAAAATATTTGAAATCAAATTGTACTTGGGCATTTGAGTACCCATGTCAGAGCACTTCAGATTTTTTTAATTAAATAAATTGTTAATAACTATATATTGTCATTTTTATTACCAGTGCTTCTAAGTACTCTTCCAGCAACATAATACAAGTCTTGTGCATTGTGGTCAAACAATCCCCAGCACCCCAGGTATTTCAAGGACACATTAGGAATGGTAATGTGAAAAACAGAACGTACTGTGCACTGTTTAGGAGATTGGGATGCCATTAAAAACTCCCCAGGAACAGTGAACTAAGGCCCAATATAAGGGTAAGATTGTGAAAGCTTAAGTTTTAAACCAAACCTAAAATTTCAGCCCACATCTATTTAAATTGATGTTAGACCACCTATCCCCAGGGAGAATGGATGCCTATATTTGCTGTGCTGTGAACTATTTTAGAGCAGAAACATTGCCTATTCTCCAGTGAATGTTTATGTGCACATCTGGCTATATGCAGAAAACTAATGTAATTAATGGACTATGTAACATAAATTACTGTATTTGAAATATCACTCTTTGATTATGGGTGAGTGAGTTTGTGGTTTCGAAATTAGGGTCTCAACAAGACACACGTACATTCACAAACACACATACCCCATTCCACAAACCACCAACTCCAGTAATAAGTAAGGAATTTAGGTCCTTGGACCAGCTTGAGGCTGTTGATTTATTTCATTTGGTCTGTCATACACATTTCTAAAGGGAGAAACTTATCATGTAGCATTTGAGCATATTTTCAAAATATTATAGTAACTAGTAATTACAAGAAAGGTAACATTACTATATACTTCATCATTTATATAAACAAGTCAGTTTTATGGATGGAATAGTTTCTCATCTAGCAATTAATCTTCAGATAACTTTGCATGGACCATTATTCATTCAACTAATCTACCTATCTATCATCTATCTATCTATCTATCTATCTATCTATCTACCTATCTATCATTAACTTATTATCTTTTTTAGGGGAGTACCAATATTGTGCCAAGAATATTATTGGAATTTTGGGTGGAAATGGGACAGGATTTATTCACAAACTAAACTATGCCAGTCTTGAGATTATGCTTGTAACTCATTCTCTGAGTGCTCCAATTGAACTGTGTTTGGAGCATCGAATGCCTCAACAGGTTAAGAACAGAATTTGTCCTGGAATCAAGAAAGAGGCTTCATAGAGGAGACATTATTTGAGTGTGGTGATTTTATTTCATTTTTGGCGTCACTGATTCCATGATGGAAAAATGGTGTCTTTTTCTCTCATAAGGGATTGTTTTGAGTTAGATTACCCAGTCCCTGTATTTGCTGCACCCTTGGAGTTTGACTTATTTTCTGCTACATGATACTAGAAAGAGATTACCTTCAAGAAAATTTCATTCTCTTGGCCTTGGGGACTGAAAAGAATCCAAAAGCAACGTCCAACTAAAGTATACTTCCTTTTTTCTTCTAGATACCTAAGATATAGGGATCTCTCCATTATCCAGCAGATTTCCTGAGTACCCACGAGACTGAATGAGTATAGCTGTACATGAAACAAGTTATAGCAAGGCTGTCTTTGGCTAGAGTCCATTCCTAGAGGATTAACATGCATGAGTAATCAAAAAGAAAAGGGTTATCCCCATGCTATAAGCACATACATATTTAAAGGTATCCATTCCTTTATTTAAAAGTTCAAAAATAAATTTAAATTATCGTATGTTTGGTGATATGCTAGAATTAAAGATAAAAAGATGAACCTTCTATAAGTTCCTGTCTCCTGGCTCATTCATTATTTTTATATGCACCATTTAAACATTATTTTCAGTTTCATATCAGTAAATTATGCTGAGAAAAAAATGGTTCCAGACTTCATTTTTTACCAAATGATATATTTTACCATGTATTTCAAAATATTCATTGTGAAGCATGTTGTCTTGCAGGTAGATGCTTATATTTTCTGAATAATCTAAAAAATTCCTTCAGGCAGCCCAGGTGGCTCAGCGGTTTAGCACAGCCTTCAGCCCAGTGTGTGATCCAGGAGACCCGGGATCGAGGCCCACGTCGGGCTCCCTGCATGGGGCCTGCTTCTCCCTCTGCCTGTGTCTCTGCCTCTCTCTCTCTCTCTCTCTCTCTCTTTCTCTCTCTCTGTCTTTGTCTCTCATGAATAAATAAATAAAATCTTTTAAAAAGTATCTTTTAAAAAATAAATAAATAAATAAAATAAAAAATAAAAAATCCCTTCTACTCAAGGCTGAATTTTAGAGAGTTTGGTGTAAAATATCATGTTGGTTATGAGAATTGACAAAAGGTTTTCAGTATCTATTACAGATAGTTTACAACTGTGTTCATCAAGGCATTATTTTACATCAATGGAATTATTAGTCTAAAATGCATATGAAAAATCTTTCAATTAATCACTACTTCTTTGGGACCTCTACTTGCTTCATAAAGTTTTCTTCTGTAGGAATTTTCACACTGCATTATTGCGAATCCTTTGTGGGTCTTTTTCTAACCAGCTAGACTGTGAAGATGAGTGTCCTAACTCCACTTTCCCACTGCTTGGTGTAGAGTCCAACACAAATGTAAATTCACTAAATCTTGTTAGAACTAGTATATTGGCTTGTGTCCTGGATTTCATCTGACACTGGCATTAACACTCTCTTGAACTCTTCCTCATCATCCTACCCTGAAAGTAAAAATGCACATTCAAAATTAGTGACATTCTAGAAGAAGGTCTATAGTTTCCACATTTTGTTTTAACAGTTTCAAATTTAAGTCCCTATTTGCTCGATGTTTGAAATCAATTTGAACATACTCGTAGTAAAAAAACCCATCAATAAATTCCATATACTTCTGGTCTTTGCACAGTGGGTGGGTGGTTTTCATACTCTGCTGTTATATGTTAGTGGATGGGCTAAAGATAGAATCTTGCTATTAACTTTGAATAGCCAGACTTATGGTAACTTTAGCCCACAGTTAAAAAACATTTAAACTTTGTGCATGGGTGTGTGTATATGTGTGCACATGCAAAGGAACTGTGCCCACTACACAACTGCACGTGTAATTCAAGTTCTATGATTTCAATATGAGTTATAGGACTATGACACTATAAGAATATTTATGGCTAACAGCTTTTGGCGATTTTTTTTTCTGCCAAAACGTGTTTGCTTGTTCAAATTCCTTTCCAGTGAAGAATAGGGTTATAAATGTAAAGGCAAGGAAATGGAACTAGTGATAAAATAAGGTTAGAGAGAAAAGACTTAGAGAGAAATTGGCATTAGGTCTTTTTAAAAACAGGGTAGTGTGTTTATTAATTAACATAAAAAAGAGGTGAGGGTTTTAGACAATAATTGGATCAAGTTGGAAGTTTTTAAAATGTTACTGAAGACAGCTATGAGCTATTTTATTTCTTTTTTATAGTTCTGCCTGACTTATCAGATTTTACATTCATTATTTATCATAAAATATTGTTAAATCTAAGATCTGGTAAATTAGTTAAAGCTCTTGCCTCTGAGAGAGCCTGCATATGTGGGAAATCAGAAAGAAATTAACAGAAGTATATACTTTGAAGGTACAAAAAATAAAGCTAGGGGGTGCATGTTGAAAGAAAAGATCTTAATGGAAATTCAAATGCCATTTAAATTTTCCATTTACAAACAGTACGTACCTAATTTTATTAAAAGTACAGATGATACCTGGAAAGGGTTGTAGGACTTTTAATATATACATTTAAATTGAGGGCTGGTGCTAGGTAATACAGAAAGGTAATGAAGCAAACTGTGAATGCTGGATCCCTGAGTGCATTCATGTATCCCTGCATCTAGAACAGTGCCTGGTGAATCATAGCATTCAACAAAGAATTAGTGATTGATAGGTTACAAATCGCATTAGGACTAGAGAGTGCTTGACCATTAACTACCATGCAAAATTATTGAGAATGTATATAATTTTATATATTTCTGTAACCTTTTTAATTTCTGCAAAGACAAGATAATTACAATAGATTTTATACAACTCTGTTTTGTTTCTCTCCTTTTATTGCTTCAGTACTTTCCACTGGCTATAAAAAAAATACTCCATGAGCACAAAAAGTTAGATAACGCCAATGAGTACTCTTTAGGACAATACTGTCCAATTGCAATTTCAATATTAATGGAAATGTTCTATAAACTGTTTTGTCCAATAATGTAGCCATTGGCCGCATGTGGCTACTGTACTTGAAATGTGGCTAGTGCAACTAAGGATGTACATTGTTAATAGTCATCTGTGTCTGAGGCTGTGCCATCAGTAGAGTTTTAAACACCTTCTAGAAATTTATTTGATTTTACTGCCATATTTTTTGAGCCCAGTAAGGACATTATCTTTCTCTTCTCCTTTAATTCTACATTGGTAAATGTAAAGAAGATGATTTGTTAAAACTACTTGTGTATAATCTGATTATACTATATTTCAGGAAAGTGAGGTTTTTCTCATTCACTGCTTTTAGTACTTCCTTCTATTTATATCTTACAAAAATACATTATTTCAAATATGCAGGCAGATATAAGGAGTAGAAAGGATCATAACAGTTATGTCCATCATTACTTATGTTTATTTTTTCCAATAGATTTTAGTTATTGAGGACTAGACACTTTTGATTTTTTTATTACTTAAAATCTTCAGGTTTTCAAAAACAGTCATGATAAGTAATTACTTCAGTAATTCATAAATCAGGTTTTTCTTTCACATTTAATGGAAGATTTGGTTTTAGAAAAGAGCTTCGCAAAAAGTTTAAAAAATAAAAAAGGCAGGCTTTTATATCTAATGTTCTATTAATCCTATTATGCTGTACTTATCACTCTGTTCTTATGAGAAACTTTATGACTGCCTTTGCTATAGCCAATTGCATTTTTAGAGCAAAAGGAAACCATAATAAGGAAATAAGACTTGTTATAAACTGCCATTTTTCACTGGACAGACTTAATTGTTACTAGCCACAATAAACAGAATGCATTGTTGAATGTTATTGGCCAGCTTCTCCTAGAATTTCATTCACTGGATGGCAAAAATTTCATCTTGGACAGAGAATCTTAAACACTTTTACATGTATAAGCACAATGCACTGCCAAGAACACTAGGGTATCTTTCTATTTTTATTAGCTTGGCTTCTCTAACAAGCCCCCATAAATTCTGTGCCTTTCCAGGGCCACAAAGAACTGGGAAATAGATTACTTTCAGGGTTCGTGTATCTTTATGCAGGCTTTCGTGGAGCAGCTGGACAATGATTCTTGAATGGGGCCCATAGTGTAGCAACAGCAGAGATGATATTATAAAGAGTCAATTTACTATTCAGTGTATAGCTTTCAGTAAATTGAACCTATTTTCTGGAGATAAAACTGATTACTTGGAAAGCCAAATAAGGATTTTTTTCTCCCTAATGTGTTGATGTGTGTGGGATTTCTTTGTATTTTGAGGAGATTTGGGGTTGTTTCTATTCTAAGCAATATTTGCCCAAATATATTCAGCCCCTTTTCTTGATTTTTTTAACATAACACGTTAATAGCTGCTACAGAAAAGGTAAAGAACCACAGTTCTGGATAGCTTATTCAACTACCATTTTGATGTAATAATGACTATAAATAATTCTAATATATAAAGCCTTATTGATGAAAATCCTGTTCAGTTTTATTCCAGAAAAAAGCATTTACAAGTGCCTTTGATAACATTTTATAGATTTTCTGATTTTTTTGTCAAATGGAAGTCAATGAATTTTTTCCTTGTCAAATTCATTTCTTACATTGTTTCATGGTTATTACTTAAAGATCCAAATGGATTCTAAATTATAGATACCAAAGTCCTTTGGGGGTAAGAATAGAGTAAGAGAGTTGAGTGACAAGAAGGGTAAAGAAAGAAGAGAGAAAGGAAAAATCTCATAGTAATGTATTGTGTATGCTTCATAAGCAGAATAATCCTTTCTAATATTGAGCTCCTTTAAAAATATAATAGCATTCATTGAAACATGGCACTTACTAGATTAAAGATCTAAATGACTCAGTCTTTTTTGCTGCTTAGGTCTTGATGATTAGTAAAAGTATAAGTTTTATCAATTAACTGAGATTATAATAAATGGGAAATTCATAAACCATCTATATAGCCTTAGACCAAAAGCCCACATAGAAGAAGAGCATACTTACCATTTTTCATCCCTCTAATTCCCCAAAGACTCATCAAGCCTGTCCTAGGCTGCCTGTTGCCGTACACAAAAACTTGTAAATGTCTGTGTCCTTTCTACTCTGCCTGCTAGGAAGTGCTTAGTGGTGGTTCTCAGCCTTCTCTCCCACCTGGGGTTAACCTTGAATCAATTTTACACCAAAAGGATGAAGAGGTCCCAGGCTGTTAATCCACTCCTGGGTCTGGTCATTGTCTCTTTTATAAGACATGCGTTATTTTCTTAACATTATCAGACAATTCCTAATTTGATTTTCTATTCTTAGAAAAGTTGGCTGTGTTGTGAACAAATATTTATGAAAACAAAAGTTTATAAGAAATAAGTATTTGAAAATGTATTTTCTATGTGCATATCCATGCAGTTTATTAACATATCACATCCCACTAAAGATCTTAAAAGAGGCTTACCAACAAACAGAAAAAGAATAACTTGTGGTACAAGATAGCACATATTTTGGATTTGAAACAATTCTATAGATGGAGAAATATTAGGGAAAACAGGGAAAAGTTATATTTCCTGATGACATATAAGCAAACAGAAATAAGAAAAAAGGAATACATTGCCTTTCTATATCGCTTGAGTAAAAGAACATTTGTCCTGATACAGTTGAAATGGTGCGGTGATTATTTGGCGAGTGAATCAAAAGTATTCCATCACTAAAATTTACATTTGCAGAAAAGACTAGAGAAAAACATACAAGTGATGGAAATTTCAATGTGATAACAGGAAATGCGTGATGATCAGTGTTAAGTACATTAACATACTTAAAAAAAAATCCATTCCTGTTTTGTATGTTCTCTTGCTTCCTTGACAAGAACTTTGCCTCATCCGTCCCTACATGTCCTTCCTGCATCTCCTTTTCCCTTTCTTCGCCCTGCTTGTCTTTCCTGAGCCATAAACCAAGCCTCTGAGTAGAACCTGGATTCCCACTGATTTCTGCAGAAGTAGAAGAGATGCCTAATGTGCTTGGATCAGGAATTCTCTTCTCATTACTAAGTCTGACTTAGTCTTCAATTCCCTCTTCCTCAGAATTATCACCTCTACATTATATTCCATGAATTATTCCCAACTTTCAAACTACTTTTAGTTTCTTGCTTCTCAAGCTTAGCTTTCTCCTGCCATGGGGCTTTAGTGTGTGAATGGGATCATTAAAAGTTTTGGAAGCTTCTCTCTCCATAAGGTAGGCGAGGACCAACCAAAAATTTTTCTGATTTATAATGGAAAATTGATAAGATCGTAGTATTATTAATATTAATCCTTTCGTGTTATGGCATTACCGGGGTTTCTGTTGGCAAACTCTTCAGAGGTCTCTGTCCATTATTCTTGGTATTGGACTATTGTTTTCTGTGGTGTTTGTGTAATTCTGTTCTTACGGATGTTACAAATAATTCTTTTTTTTTTTTTAATTTATTTTTTTATTGGTGTTCAATTTACTAACATACAGAATAACACCCAGTGCCCGTCACCCATTCACTCCCACCCCCCGCCCTCCTCCCCTTCTACCACCCCTAGTTCGTTTCCCAGAGTTAGCAGTCTTTATGTTCTGTCTCCCTTTCTGATATTTCCCACACATTTCTTCTCCCTTCCCTTATTTTCCCTTTCACTATTATTTATATTCCCCAAATGAATGAGAACATATAATGTTTGTCCTTCTCCGACTGACTTACTTCACTCAGCATAATACCCTCCAGTTCCATCCACGTTGAAGCAAATGGTGGGTATTTGTCATTTCTAATAGCTGAGTAATATTCCATTGTATACATAAACCACATCTTCTTTATCCATTCATCTTTCGTTGGACACCGAGGCTCCTTCCACAGTTTGGCTATCGTGGCCATTGCTGCTAGAAACATCGGGGTGCAGGTGTCCCGGCGTTTCATTGCATTTGTATCTTTGGGGTAAATCCCCAACAGTGCAATTGCTGGGTCGTAGGGCAGGTCTATTTTTAACTGTTTGAGGAACCTCCACACAGTTTTCCAGAGTGGCTTCACCAGTTCACATTCCCACCAACAGTGTAAGAGGGTTCCCTTTTCTCCGCATCCTCTCCAACATTTGTTGTTTCCTGCCTTGTTAATTTTCCCCATTCTCACTGGTGTGAGGTGGTATCTCATTGTAGTTTTCATTTGTATTTCCCTGATGGCAAGTGATGCAGAGCATTTTCTCATATGCATGTTGGCCATGTCTATGTCTTCCTCTGTGAGATTTCTGTTCATGTCTTTTGCCCATTTCATGATTGGATTGTTTGTTTCTTTGGTGTTGAGTTTAATAAGTTCTTTATAGATCTTGGAAACTAGCCCTTTATCTGATATGTCATTTGCAAATATATTCTCCCATTCTGTAGGTTGTCTTTGAGTTTTGTTGACTGTATCCTTTGCTGTGCAAAAGCTTCTTATCTTGATGAAGTCCCAATAGTTCATTTTTGCTTTTGTTTCTTTTCGGATGTTACAAATAATTCTATATTTGATATTTTTGCCTTTAGTGGGTACTCAGAACAATTCTTCTGTAACAATATTTTATAACTTTTTTAGTCATAAATTGCAATAATTTCCTACTTCATTAAGTATCTTCTCATAACATAGTTTGTTTCCATATTAATCGATTATATTTACTATTTATTTACTTAATTGATTTCCAACTGCTGAACTCAAGGTATTGCAAGACTTTCTAAAACAACAGCATAGCAATTAATATTATTTCATGTATTTAATGTACCTTTCAATGTATCTCTAAATATTCTCAAAATTTTAAGAAAAAAAATCACCCTAAAAAAGGGTATAAGTATACCCCTCAGGACATATGCTGCAAAATTACAATCCACAAAGGCTATAAAATATATATGCACATCAATGTGTCTAGTACCCATTTTTTTTGCATCCTAAAAAACATAAAGAATTAAACTTTAAAAAATTCTTTTGACAGCTTCAGAAAGAAAATATTTGCCTTTAATAGTATTCAAATATTTGTTGCTAAGTTTCTTTTTCTGTCTTGCCTATTAATATCCATTGTCTATTTTCAGTTGACATGCTTATTTAGTTTTATTAACTCAGAAGAGCTAGTCATACAGCATGACTATTAACCACCTCTTTGCCATTTTAGCTTAGTATTGTCCAAGTTTATTTGACTTCAAAATGTACACTTTTAAGTGAAAATTTTTAGTCCTTACATTTTTTTCAGTAAATAGTTCTTATACTGATATTAAACATTGTTTAACACTTTTTAAAGTACTTTTAAAGTCTTTCCTAAAATTTAATTTTGATATATGTGGATATAATTAATTTTGTAAGATTAATATAATTAATTGTATAAGATTTTCATGTTTGCTAATTTAAAACACTTAATAAAAAGTCAAAACACAAGTAAATTATATTATCCTGGCTGATTTGCATTTCATATTTATAATATAAAAGATATTACTAATATTAGAAAAATATAATCTTTCAAAATTTGTGGCCTTTTAATAGCTGCTATGTCAAGGCAAGGCATAACAGGCCTTTTAATGCTTTCTTAGCTACTCTTGCATGATTACCATTTAAAGAGAATCTTAGGATACTTTTGGCTAAATTGACCAATTTCCATTTCAAATATTTATTTTTAAGTTATTTTTTTATTTTTTTAAATTTTTATTCATTTATGATAGTCACAGAGAGAGAGAGAGAGAGAGAGAGAGAGAGGCAGAGACACAGACAGAGGGAGAAGCAGGCTCCATGCACCAGGAGCCCGACGTGGGATTCGATCCCAGGTCTCCAGGATCACGCCCTGGGCCAAAGGCAGGCGCTAAACCGCTGCGCCACCCAGGGTTCCCTATTTTTAAGTTATTTGAAGAAAAAGATATCTTTATAATATTTAGTGTTCTTATCCAGCAATAAGGTTTGTCTTGCCTTTTGTTCACCTTCCTTTCACTGCAAGAAAGCTTTTGGTTATCTTCACTCAGTTCCTAAAAAATTTCTTGTTGAAATATTTCCTTATAAGTAATATAATTAGACATCCATTATTATTGTTGGGGACTTTTTCAAGTCAATTACCAGACAGCATTTAAAAATCAGTAACTTTTTTTCAGAGATTTTATTTACTTATTTGAGATTGTGAGAGACAGCCAAAGAGAGCTTGGATGGGGCAGAGGGAGAGAGAGAGAAGCAGACTCTCCTCTGAGCAGGGAGCCTGATGTGGGGCTTGATCCCAGGACTCTGTGATCATGACCTGAGTTGAAGATAGACACTTAACCAATTGAGCCACACAGGGGCCCTCAAAATCAGTAATTTTAAAATGTAATTTTTGTAACTAGCTTTTTAAATATATTCCTGTATCAACTATAATGACTTTTAGTTGGTTCTGTTAGATTTTTCAGCCTTAACAATAAATCACATAAAGATGATGATAATTTTGTCTTCTACATCACATATTGCAGTTGCTATCATTTATAAAATATTATTAAATAATAATGGCATTTGAAATAGTATATTTTTCATAACTTAATGAGAAATCTTCTAATGTTCCACCAGTAACTATGATGCTGAATGTTTATTGAAATAATATTTTGCAATATTGATATGTCTTCTATGCTCATTTTACAAACTAATCAGATAACAAATATTTTTAAGTGCCTTTGATGATGGTGATGTAAAATCTAGTGTCAGATCACAGAATATTGGGTCACTTGATATTGCTGATGAAAATCATTAAATATAGTAAAATTAAAAAAAAAAACTACTGATACATTGAAATGTGTCATATAGTATTGCTGTGTAGAAGCAGCTCACAGGACATCAGATTCTGTCATTTGAAATATTGGCTTTTGCATCTTTCGACTAAATTTCTGTATGTTAGATCATCATTTATATGGTACATGACACTGTAACTCCTAGGGTTGGCTACTCAAAGGCCAGTCACATGGCCCTCCACAGATATATACTCTTTAGAGGTCACTTGTATTCTGTTACATGTAAATGCTACTTAACCACAATATACTATTCTTTTATTATAATGCTGCTAAATTTTTCTGGTGTTTTATTTAGAATTTTGGCATTTATATCTACTCATAGTGTAGGTCTATGTGCTAGTTTCATGGCACATGTTACATATGGCAGATACTCTATCGAAAGAGAAAATGCTGCAAGGAGTATGGTCAGCTACCAGCCTTCAGCTGCAGTACCTTTGCTTCTCCCTGCAGCATTCACACCAAAGCCATATTCTCTTTTAGGCAACTCGGCCAATGACCACGGATACCACAGTTACTAAGCCTTGGCCATATCAACCCAATTGTCTTTTATAGGCATTCTTCATGTTGGAACTGCCAACTGAGCTGGACAAAACTTTCTTGGGCTTACACTACCTTGAGAATATTTCTCTTCAATCCTTCTCTGATCCCTGTCTTCTTTTATATGTATAATGCAGGCATCCTAGTCCGAAGGGTTGCCCTGTCTATCCCTGCTCCCTCTTCTCTTTCATAGATGTTTCCCCAATTAATATCTGACGCTCAATGGTAGCTGCCTCCCATGGGGCCAAACAGGCAGTCTACGAGTTTCCTTATTCTACTCCTTGATCAAGAACATATATTAATGTTATGCTGGTTTTATTAAATAAATTTGGTAGCTTTCCATTTTTTAATGCTTTTAAATAACTTCTATAGCATGAAAATCATATTTTCCTTGAGTTTTTAAGAAATAGATACCTTAAAACCTTTTGGGTTTTGTGAATTTTGTTGATTGTTTTTTGAGGATTTGTTTTCCTTTTTTTCATCATTATAGAATTTTGAAGGCTTCACTTTTCTTGGATCAATTTTGAAGGTTTATGTTTAGCTAGAAAATCACTCATTTCCTCAGGATTTTTTGCATTATTCCATAATTTATGATTTTCAGAAGGTTTATATTTAGCTAGAAAATCACTCATTTCCTCAGGATTTTTTGCATTATTCCATAATTTATGATTTTCAGAGAATTTAGTTATGTATCCTTATTTCTAATCTTGCATATATTCTGATTTGTGTTACTTTTTTTAAAGATTTTATTTATTTATTTATTCATAAGAAACACAGAGAGGGAGGCAGAGACATAGGTAGAGGGAGAAGCAGGCTCCCTGTGGGGAGCCCAATGCGGGACTCAATCCCAGGACTCCAGGATCATGCCCTGAGCCGAAGGCACAGTCTCAACCACTGAGCCTCCCAGATGCCCCTAATTTGTTTTCTTGATTTAAGTTGTGATGCACTTGATTTTTAATGCTTCAATTTCCACTTTTAAATTTACTTTTCTCTTTCCTAGAGTTTTCTTTATTTTTGCCTTATTTCTGTACTATTGTGTATAAAGGTAAAACCATGAGATAATATGAATTACATTTTTTCTTCAGAGCAAGGAGAGCCCAAGAATTCTCTAAATAGTGGAAAGGATAGAACCTGATGAATGAATCCATCTTAGGAAGATCTGTGTCCAAATTCTATGGAGAGCACACAAAGCAGGAAAGAAAATTCAAGACATAAAACCGGAATTCAGAAAGTTGAGAAGAAACAAGGGAAATCAGCTTTTGAGATTGATTTTCAACAAAGGCTACTATTTCACAAGATTTAGATAATAATAAATACAGCAAAAACCATGCCAATTCTGTTTTTTAATTGATTCTTTTTAGTTCATATAATAATATCATTTAGCATGTTCTTAATTCATTGTCATAATCTCAAATGTATTTAGTTCATTTAGCCTGTTCTAGAAGACAACATTCTTTCACTTATTCATGGGATCAAATAGTAAATTATTTTATTTATCTTCTGCTTTATGAAGAAAAATCTATATAACTTATGTGGGAAGATTTAAGAAAAGTAAATGCTGTGAACTGGAAAATTTTATTATGCTTTTCTGCAAGTATTTTATAATCAAACAGAATGCATATTTAATGCTACAATAATTTTACTGTAAAGGAATTTATTTCTTTTGTGTTTGTTCTACAAATAGGCTTATTTTTAAAATAAAACTTCTGTAAAAATGTAAGAAGGCTAAAAAATACTGACATTCATCTCATGAAGACAGAGACATCCTGTCACTATTTTGGTTTATACATCAGAGAAGTAGGAGTGGAAATAATTATTCCAGAGCAACAGCTCACCCTTAGCTGGCCTGTGTATTCAAGCTGACTGAAACTTTTGAAGCGATTTCAAACTGAGTCACACTGGGAGATTCTTTGAGTTTCCTTGTCCTCCTGGATGCCATTTTCCTTTCATTTCACTTTTGTTTCTTTATCTGTGCATTTTAATCCATTTGTGAATATTCCCATATTCTCTTTGTGCTAGATGCTTTCTCTCTCTCTTTTTTTCAAGCAAAAAACTGTATGTATATATATATATATATACATATATATGCAATATAGAAATATATATATATATATTGCTAATTTTAATTCTTAGCTAGCGCAAATCTTTCCTGATGCCTCTGCTTAGATAAAGCATATATTAAGGAATATTTACATTTTGCAATACTATTCAACAATTTCATTGTTTCAGATATTATTTTAGGAGCAACAACTACCTTCTAGGTGTATGACAATGCCTTGAGATGGGAGGTTTTATAGTGAATAGACAAGGGCTAGAATCTCTCTAGTCCGACTTACTAGCTATGTGCCCTACAGCAAGCACTTCAAAATCGTTAAACTTCACTTTACATGTATAGGAAACAGAGGTGATAATGACATATTATCTATAGATGTTTCTGAGAATTAAAAGACAGAATACAAGTAAAGGACTAGCACATTTTTTTCCCAAAGCAGAGACAATTCCCAATAAATTTTAGCTATCATTGTTATTAATACTCATTTATAAAATGAAGAAATAGATTAATAGATATAAGTAATTTACCAAGGTTTATAACACTGGTTTGAGGTTTTATCTGGGTCTGAGTCTTTCTTAGCCATTAGAAACAAGAGGACTTCTCATTCTTTAAATCCTATCAGTAATTCCTGGATGAGCAACATAAGGAATGTGGCATAATAAGGTGGTATGATGATCTGGGATCTTGAAAACTGAGTTTCCATGAAGAAAATTTGTATTAATATTTGCTAGTATATCTTGTGTGTTTGGAAACAAGAATTGTAACACTTCATATTTCTGAAAAATTATATGAGAATCATTATAGATCCTGAATCTGTACAGATCCTGGACAGATGCCATAAAAGAAGGTTCGAAACATGTTCAGTGGATTTGGGAATTGCAAGCTCACAGGTAACTTTTATGAAAACATCTTCAGTACAATGGCACAGAAGTGAATTGAAGTGAGTTCAGTTATTAATGAGAGATGAAGTGGAGGCTAAGAACATACACAGTTCTTTCAACAGGCTCAATGGTGACTAGAAGGAGAGTTTAACTTGAGAAAATTAAGTTTATTATTTAAACATACTCAGCAAGGTACGTGTGGATTTTTCTTATCCAAAAAACACAGTGGACATGTGGCTATTACTTGGGTACAGGGACTCTTTATGGGCAATTATTCATAAGGCTCACCAAATGAAGGACAAAGAGAGAGAGAGAGAGGGAGAGAGAGAGAGAGAGATCTTGTATTTCTTCTTTATTTCAAAATCATAACCTGCCAACACACTTTTAATTCTGAAGAAGTGAATAAGAAGGAGGCTAATCCAATGCAAACTTTCTTCAGACTTGCCATTTTTAAATTATTCATTATAATCAATTTTGTCACATTAGTAAAAATGTAATATGCTTTTCCATATAACTTATAAGTTATATGTGATTTATAATTTGTTATTTAAGTGAATTGTGTTCTCCTCCTCCACTGAAGGCATTATGATACTTCAGTGGTTTAGTTAAAATGTGTTGAAATATATAGCCAATAATATTTAAAAAAATAGGAGAGGGATAAAGGATTTTTGTTAACTCTGTTTTCTTTAATCATTTCTTCATTTACGGAGTCTGTATTTTACTCTGGCTGAAAGTGATATAGTTTAGTTGGGATGCAAGGCAACCCAGGAACACTGGGAAGAGTATGGTATTACACACCAGAAAAAGAGGAATTTTGATCAAATAACTTACACAGAAGCTGTTTCTTTACTCCAAACGTGTTTTTTTTTAATTGTCTTGGTGCTGTGGGTGGGAGGATAAATAGTCCTACTATTTTATTGCTATGCTATCAAACTTCTTTTAAATTTTTTATTAACGTGGTTTGGTTTTATGTCTAATAGAAGAGTCACATCCTGTACAAAATGGCATTAATGAAAAGGTCTCATTTTTTTCTTGCAATATACCACTGTCTATTTTAACTATTTCTGCTCATATCCTTGTCAACTTATAGGGATGGTCCCCCTTGAAGCCTTGGAATGCACTGTAAATCTCTCCAAAGTCTAGTTTCACTCATGGCATAATTCAGTGTTTTCCCTGGAATCAGAGAGAATGGTATATTGAATTAAACCCCAAATAACTAGCATTATGTCAATATTGGGAAATTAGAATAGACATCATTTTTCTTATTACCAGCTATTTGGTGATACTAAATTTTCACGTGAATAATTAGTTCTAATTGAATTGGGACTCCATGCGCCCTCTATTGGATTCTACTAAAATTTGTAAAAGTCTCCAAAATTTGTTATATTTCTTATCAACCTTCTTTCCGGGTCCAAACCCTGGGTAGGGAAAACTATACCAATTCCCAATAAACACTCGTCCCATTTTTGTCTAGCTTAAAATATTCTCTTTCAGGTGAGTACTCAAGTATTTCCCCTTCTGCTTCTACCTTTTCAGAAAAGAGAAAAGCAGGCACATCCTCTAGGTGTCAGTAGACTGGTATAGTAGACATGTTGTACCTCAGACCCTTACATAGTCTTCCAGGGATCTACATGCTTGTCCTGAACAACTGAGTCTTCTTTCCTTAAATGGCCCCTAATATGGATCTCTTTAGTACCATCAATCCTTTGAGGTTGGCTCCAATATCCAGTCTTTTGTTTTCTTCTTCTTTTGCTTCTCTCTGTCATCTCTCCCTATTCCCACCCTGTGATGAGGCAACACCATTGGCTCTTACAGAATTCAGCACTTAGAGATTTCTATGTTGTGGAAATAAGCCTGGGAAATGGGAGACTCTAATTCAGACCATGAACCTGGGCACCATCCTTAGTTATTTCTGCTCCTTAGCAAAGGACACACAGGACACACAGGAGCTCTCTAAGTTGTGTATGATCCTTTTAGGTTGAGTCTGGGATTCCCATGTTTGGATAATCTTACCAACATTCTCACCATTATCAATCTAAGATTGAGAAGTGAGGATCCAGAAGAGTAAGGACTCCTGCAGAGTAAGGAGTCCTACACCTAACTTCTGGCCTTTCTCATCCTTTCTTCTTTCTTCTCCTTTCTTCCCTGCTCATTTACTCCATAATCCACCACTAATGTTTACCTTTGATATATTGATATGAAACAACCCCCCAAAGATGCCTTTCATACACACACAATCGACATTCTCACAAAACATTGCCTACCTCTTAAAACAAAGTCTGGCTTTCATTACTATTATTTACTATTCATTTCATTTAAAATATGCTCATTAGAGACTCAAAACCAAAAATGTGTTATGTTTGTTGTTTTATTTTGTTCTCCTCTCTGGGGTAATCCATCTCAATCTCACAAACTAGTTTTGTAGTAGAAAAACTAGGGCAAAAATAATAGCAAGTCACTGAGAAGAGAAATAAACCCAGGGGTGTTTCTAATTATTGTCCCACTATATAGTAGTTTTAATATTATTTGTCTTAACTTGAACAATTTATCTAGGCCACTTGAACAATGTATCATTTTCACCTACTTGTATTTAACAATTTAATGGTGTTGACCAAGGCAAAAAAATAGGATATGCAAATAGAACCGCAGGCATGAAACCGATCTAGTATTTTTTCTGCTTTGAACATTATCCTAAATTCTGGATTATTCAATAAGTTATGAATATATCTTTTAAAGAGAAAGATGAATTGGCTTTTGATAATATTGACTCATAAGGGAAAACTATAGATTTCATTTAAAACCAAAATATCTCTAAGTAAAAGTTTTTGTTTTTGTTTTTGTTTTTCAGGCCAAGGCACTGTCAGATTGTCAAATGTGTGTCAGAAATATGTCTTTTATTATTTATAAAAATACACTCAGTCATCATTGGTTGAGGATCCCAGACTTAGTGAACTTACATGATTACTTGTAGATTTTTATCTGAAATAGTTTTTCTGGTAGAAAAGACAACTCCAAATGTTATGCTTTCTTGTCTTAGAAGAAATTAACCTCTTTTGTACCTATGTCCTTTCACTATCTTCTGACTATAGAAATCTCCATTTTTTAAATTCTCTTTTGAATATCTCTATTTTAATCACTAAATGATTAGCTCAAGAAAATATTTAAACATGCTCTATTATATTTGCTTAGGAATAAATTTTCTTAATTTTTGAAAATTAAACTTAATTATACAGATGATTCTTGTTATTTGTTATTATTCTACTCTACAAAGTGGCCATGAGCACTGACCTAGCCAACCATATCTCCTAGGAGAAATATGGGTAAGGTTCCTTGTGAACTTCTCATCAAAATATTTTCATCAACCAATCAATACATAACTCTGTCTTATTTGCATTTTCTGTTTAAAGACATCTTATTGAATATATATTATTGATTAACATTGAATTCATGCCAACAGAACTATAACTCTTGGCTGAGAGAAATTTGTCTAATAGATGTATTATCTCTGTGAGGCACAACACAGATTTCTTTTGCTAGAGATACCAGTCAGCACTTCAGCACCAGTACTAGGAGCCATTTTAAACAGTGAAATCCCCAACAAAAAGCACAAAAATGCAAAAAACGTGGCATTAAATAGACCATGAAAAGAACATTTGTTTATAGCGTGAAAGTTCAAACAAGACAGAGCATCTCCTTGTTTGACCTCAACTGGGAATGTGTGCCACAAGCAACTCAAATTTGCTTCTCAAGGCATGTCTGTGAATGACCACAGAAGCAACAGGAGTATTGATTTTGGGTTTACAAATGAATTTTAGCAAGTAGATGAATTCACAAATACAGAATCCATAAATAATGAAGATGAGCTGTATGTGCATATACACATATAAACTAATAACTATCACATTCAATGAAATTATCACATTTATTCTGAAAGAACAAAAACAAAGTAACAAAAAAAATTTTTTAAAGCTTATAAACAATAACTCCAACCAAAAGAAGATAAAAGGAATACTTATGTTAGGATGATGTTTTACTTTTTAAATCTGTTTCAAAAACATCCACCTCTAAACAACAAGATGTAAACATTTTTCCCTCCTGTTTATTTTAATAAGATACAACTACCTATGAGTTTGAAGTATTATTTTTCTGAGGAGTAGAATTATTCTGTTTTTGAAATTGACTAAAACACGTATATAAAAGTAAGGTATGTTTTGTAACATATTTCTTACATTCAGACTCATTTTCAAAAAACACATCTTTTTGCAGCTATTAAACTCATGAACTACCAATATTATCCTAATCATTTCTTGAGAACTTTTATACTCTTATACAACTGAAGAAATTTATTAATGCCTTTTGATGTCTTCAAAATTGAAGAGCCATTTTAGATTTCAATCATCTCACTTCTTTTCTGTGTCACTAAACTGTCCTGTTTCCTGATATTCTTCTCTTATATTTTTTTGCTGGACATTATTAGCTAATCTCAAGTTTCCAAGCATGTCATCCCAATGTTGTTGTTGAAAACCGATCTCCTTGCTTCAGAGCCAAAACATAATGTGAAGACAGAGTTTCGGATAAAGAGAAGCATTAGCTTTATTGCTTTGTGGGACAAGAGGCTGCAGCAGACTATGGCCTTCAAAAAACAGCAAGCCTCCCTAGAGAGGAGAGGCTTGGGGGAGGGGGTTACAAGTAAATACAGAATCTAGCTGGTTTTGACACAAATTGTGTACTTGCTGCCAGCCTCACTTGTTTTCTCTTTAAGTTGGTACCAGGTTCCAGAAGCAAAAGGCTGAGAAGGGAGGAGGGGAGGTTTGCCAAAGAGAGGGAGAAGGTTACTTTATTTTATTTTTTAAGGATTTTATTTATTTATTTGAGAAAGAGAGAGTGAAAGAAAACACAAGTGGAGGGGAGGGGCAAAGGGAGAGGGAGAAGTAGGCTCCTGGCTAGCAGGAAACCAAATGCAGATCCCAATGCTGGGCTCGATCCCAGGAACCCAGTATCATGACCTGAGCTGAAGGCAGGAACCCAACCAACCAACCCAGCCACCCAGGCACCTCAGATTACTTTAAAATGTAGCTTTGCTGAAGCTTTAGTGCAGCCATTTTGATTTTTGTTCCCCTTGACACTTCTAAATCTGTTACAATTTTACTCAAATTTGATCATTTTTTTTTGAAAATCCTCCATAAATATTTTCTATATTTCAGAATTATTTCTTTGGTTCTGACCATATTACAATCTCATTTACTTACATTTCCTGGACTTATAACTTCGAGTGCCCAGGATCCAGTCCTTGACCTATTGTCTTCCCTGCCCATGCATATTCTCTTGGTGACTGACCCTATTATGGCTGAAATACCATCTTTATTGTTGACTTCTCTTATAAACTCCAGACCCCAAAATAAATCTGCCTAGTTAACATATGTAATTAATGTGTATTAGATACTTTAGCTATAACTTGTCCAAAACTGATCTCTAGCCTTCCCTTCCTGAAGGGTTCTGCATTTCAGTTAATGGGAATTTCACTCTTCCTGTTGCTCTTGCCAAAAGCCATGAAATGATCCTGGATGTTTCTCTTTTGTTCTCAGATCCCATAGTAAATCCATCACCCAATGTCACATCTAACTTCAAAATATTTTCAGAATCTAATCTCTCTTTACTAGCTACATTGCTAACACCAAGGCTCAATCTTGTCTGCATCATTCTAATAGCTTCCTGACTGCTCTTTCTACTTGCTATCTTTTCTCTGGTCTGTTTTCAGCAAGGCAGCTAGAATCATCTTACTCCATAATCATATCACTTCTCTATTCAGAATTTTCTAGCCATTATAATGGCCTAAAAGAGATACAAGATCTACTTTCCCTGACTTACTTTTCTTACTCCTCTTTCATTCTGCTCCAACCATACAGATTTCCTTGTTGTATGTGCCAGCAACAGACAGCTTGAGGCCTAACTTACTCCTGCACCCCTGAAGTCTTTTTTTTTCTTTCTTAAAATTTTATTTTTAAGTATCCTCTATATCCAATATAGGGCTCAAACTTACCTCAGAGATCAAGAGTTGTAGGCTCCACCCACTGAATCGGCCAGGTGCCCCAACCCTTGAAGTCTTTAATTAAAAGAAAACTTCTCAGTGAAAAATTCCAGGTTGAGCCTATGTCAAATTGCAAAAAGATTCCCACATTCCTATCCCCTATCCATGCCTTATTTTTTTCTCTACTGCCCTAGCCATCATCTAAATTTATGGATAGATGGAAGATGATAGATAGATAGATGATAGATAGACAGATAGATAGATAGATAGATAGATAGATAGATAGATATAATAAATAGATATATTTATCTGCCTTTCTTTCCCTTCTAGAATGTAAAATCCTTGAGGGGAGGGATTTTTGCCTATCTTTTTCCATGACCAAATATCCAATTTTGAGAACAGTATTTTTATACTATGCTTTCAATAAATTTGTTGAGTGAATGAATTAATAAATGAATACTTGGCAAATGTCAAGAAAAATACAACTTATTTTGCATCTTATTTTCAATATTCTTTCATCATATTCTAATCAAAGGAAATAGTGTGTGTGTGTGTGTGTGTGTGTGTGTGTGTGTGTGTGTGTGAAATGTGAAGACTTTATTCTAAAGAGCAGTTTTAGGTTCACAACAAAATTAAGAGGAAGAAAGAGGGATTTACTACATACCCCCTGCTCTCACAATGCATAGCCTCCCTCATAATCCACATCTCCAGAGTGGAGAGTGGAACATTTGTCACAATTGATAAACCTACACTGGCACCTCACAAAACCCAAAGTCCATAGTTTATATTAGGATTCACTCCAGTTTTATACATTCTGTGGATTTATCCAAATGTATAATGACATTCATATTATTATAGTTTCATACAAAACAACTTTGATATCCTAATTTCCTCTTTGTCCCACTTATTCATCCTTTCTGCCCCCTTCAACCTCTGGCAACCACTGACCTTATTACTATCTTAATAGTTTTGTCTTTCCCAAAATGTCATGTAATTGAAATTATGTAGTAGCTAGTCTATCAAGATCGGCTTCTTTCACTTAGTAATATGCATTTAAGGTCCTTCCGTGTCTTTTCATGGCTTGATAGCTTATTTCTTTTTAGCACTAAATAATATTCCATTATCTAGGTGTACTATAGTTAATTTAATTCACTTACTGAAAGATATCTGGTTGGTTTCAAGTTTTGGCAATTACGAATAAAACTGCTAAACATCCATGTGCAGGTTTTTGAGTCGACATGAGTTTTTCACTCCTCGGGTAAATGCCAAAGGGTATGATAGATGGATCACAAGGTAAAAGTATGTATAGTTAAACTTTTCCCTTTGTTCTGATGTCATTAAAATGGAGAAAATATTAGATATTAACCTAAAATGAACTAGTCTTGGACTTAAGGAGTTACTCTTCATATTCTATTGCATATATACACCACATCTTCATTATCCATTCATCAATTGATGGACACTTGGGCTATTTCCCATAATTTGGCTATTGTAGATAATGCTGCTATAAACACCAGGGTGCCTGTATCCCTTTGAATTGGTGTTTTTATATCTGGGTAAAAGTCCAGTATTTACTAGTGTAATTCCTAGATTGTAGGGTAGTTCCATTTTTAACTTTTTGAGGAACCTTCATACTATTTTCCAGAGCGACTGCATCAGTTTGCATTCCCACCAATAGTGCAAGAAGGTTCCCTGAGAAAAGTGTTGTAAAAATGAAAAAGAAAATCATATTGAAGGGTGATTTTTTTAAACAAATGATGCTGTTTAGTTGATTCAAATGATGTTGATTTTTTTTCTAAAATTTTGGTTTCTAGGGGCATCATTTTGAGACTACATTTCTCAATAGTACTGCCTCTGAAGTTATAGAGACCCAGCTACATTTTTGCATAGAAACCAGGCTAAGAATATTTCACAATGAGGGAGAGATGAATTGACCTGATATACAAATAATGCATCAAGGTGCCATGCTTTTTTTCTTCCTTTGTGTAAAAACACAGAATGGTTGCCTTAAAACATTTTAACTAAGTCCACATATCCACTGGGACACTAGCACATCATTTAATTTCAAAATTTTATATTGATTTGTGAAATATTTCTGAGCTAGCCATACTAATGAAGAGTAACATGGATTCAATACAGGTGTTTTTAATACAAGGTGTTTTTGAAGGAAATTTCCCAAACCACAATATTCTTGACCACCCAAGATGACTACATAAGTAGTTAGTTAGTTATACCTGACCCCTTACCATACTGCATAGCAAGTTTCCCATAACACTGTTTTTGAATGAGCAACCAGAGAATTATATTGAGACTAAATAAAAAATGAAAAGAAGACAAGCAACAATTAGTCTAGCATGGCGGAAATATATTTTTCCTTTGCTCATTGTTGGGCCATATCCTAAAAGTGTGTTAAGCCTAGTGAAATTGAAATATGCCCTGAGAGACCACAGAACACTTGATGAGAAGCAGTGGAGTTACCCACGTGTGAAGTTTTGAGGAATTTTTTAGATTTTATAGTTTCCCATAAAAAACAATAAAGTTCTTATTAAAGTCCAAATGTTTAGATGGAAGGCAGGCAAGAGTTGTCTCCTTTGTTCCCAAGATGGCTGTGCTGAGTATTAAAGAAGTTCTGTGGGTAATCCCTTGGGAATGAAGAGTCCCATGCAGTTTTCTCTCACATGCTACCTTATCTTTCCAATCCTGGTGCATAACAGGCGGTACTCAGTAAGCACAATAAAACCCCTTTATTTCCAGAGATCCTTCTTATTGAGTGTATCCCAATTAGAAGCATAAAGTAAAACAGACTAAAGCTGTTATTTGTTTTAACACCTCAGTATTTTGTTAGCTCTTCCATTTTCTTAGTTTGACACAAGACTAGCAACAACAATAAAAAAGCAAAAACTCATGTTAGGATCATAAATAAGAGAGTTTCTTTAAGCAATGTAAGTTAAAACCATTACCTTTAAACAAAACAAGACAAAAATACACATTTCTCCATTCCAATTTTAGACACTAATGTTACATATATTACTTGGGATCTTGTAGAGAAATTTATATATATGTGTATATCTGATCTCTCTCTTTTCAGACTTGACAAAATAAAGAGGAGCAAGAGAGAGGGAGACACACACACAAGCAGAGAGACAGAGAGAAAAGTATATAACATACACAACCAGTAAAAAAAGAGAGAGAGAGAGAGAGAGAGAGGAAGAGAGGGAGGGAGAAAGATCAGAACATTGAGTTCCATCTTTAAACTTAAAAAAAAAAATCTAATGAGGGACGAATGAATCCAAAAATGCTTGTTTGTATTGCTTAAGTAATTTTCTATTTCTTTCTTTCTTTCTTTCTTTCTTTCTTTCTTTCTTTCTTTCTTTCTTCTTTCTTTTCTTTCTTTCTTTCTTCTTTCTTTCTTTCTTTCTTTCTCTTTCTTTCTTTCTTCTTTTTTTTCTTTCTTTTTTTCTTTCTCTTTCTTTCTCTCTTTCTTTCTCTCTTCTTTCTTTCTTTCTTTCTTTCTTTCTTTCTTTCTTTCTTTCTTTCTTTCTTTCTTTCTTTTTCTTTCTTCCTTCCTTCCTTCCTTCTTTTCTTTCTTCCTTTCTTCCTCTTTCCTCTCTCCCTCTCTTACTTCTTTTCTCCTATACATTTTATATCAACACACAGCAGTGGATTCATGTAGTCTTTCCAAATGTTACTTTCACAATAAGAGAATAGAAATTTGAAAAGTACTAAAATTCCCAAATTAGAATCTGAAAGATATTAAGTAACTGTAAAAGATACCTGTGTGGTAAAGTTTGAGGAATAGGGTTTATCAGAAATGGAAAAGATGAGGAGTAATTCCATATGTTCATTTAAGGGTAACAGTTAATATTTTCTCCGTTTTCATGGTGTAACAACAAAAGGAAAAGTCTGAAGAATTTGACTCATCAGTAGTGCATCCAGGGAAGGAAGGCTGAAACATTCACTTTTTCTTTTTCTTTTAATATGCATATTCAACTGTGCAGGAAAAAGATAGTTGCAGGAGCCTTCTTCCTCCCACTTCTTCCATTTCTATGGAAGTTCTACTGTTTTTATTTTTCTATACTTTCCTCCTCTGCATTCTGGGGACCAGGTATTTGGCAAATGTTTATAAATAAACTGTGGTAATCCAGCTTTGGAAGAAAGAAGAACATATTTACATTAGTAATGATAATCTACCCAGACGAAAACAGGTTTTTGGTTAGTGGGGCCACAGAACTAAAACTGAGAAGCTGAGATTCAGGGGTAAGGTTCCTCAGGGGAAGCTGTCTCTGGGTAGGGTGTGCAGTGAGTAGATGAGAATGCCTCACATTCCTAAAAGCCTGTTTGATCATAGCACTCACCACCTGACTTCCCTTCGTTGAATAGACATGACTTCTCCCTTTCCAGAGATTGTAAAGAGGCTTTTCTTTTCTTTTTCTTTTTTTCCCCTAATATTTCTTTCTCTCTAAACTAAACTGACTTCCAGGGAGAGCTTTGCCCTTCCAGGGCTAGCTTCATTCTATTGCCTCATGCTGAACTCATGAGGTTCACTGTGAACAGTGCTCTGCAGAACAGACTGCACTGAGAGGATGAGAATAACCAGGATTCACTATGGAGAGATGGAAACTACTAAATTAATATTTAGGTGATAGGATAAACTACTAAGGAAACGTTGATATCTCCTTTAACATAATTTTTTTCATGTGAAATTTCGAGCTCAAACATGGGATTATAAATTTGATAACTCTCAATTTTCCTTTAACTCCATCAAACTTTAAGGAAATGGATTTTAAATAAAAGCCACTCATTAGAAATATTCAATGTCATTAGAATCATGGAGAAGTCATTTGTCTATGATGACAGAAGAAAAAACTTCTGTGCATCAACTAAAGAAAAACTCTATTTTGCCTACTCACAAAGCTTCTGACACCAAACATGTGGGTTTTCCAAGTCAAAAAATTCTCCAATTTTCTGCAGATACTAATTAGGTCTCCTGTCATTCAATCCCAAGACTAACAACATGGAGTTATCACAGACATACATTTTCCAAATTCAGTCCCACAAGACAACTTGCTCCACTTCAGAGGTCATTTGTAAGTCTTAGGTTGTCACCTATACTTTTGACCCACTGGCTATAAATCAAGGGTTCCAGTTATCCACCCTCCCCACATGTTTGATAATTTGCTAGAACAAAACTCAGAAAAGTGCTTTAGTTACTCTTATGCTTTATTAGAAAGAATACAACTCAGCAACTGCCAATGGAAGAAATGTATATGGCAAGGAAACCTCAAGGGGCACAAGGCTTCCGTTTCTTTCCCAGGAATGCCATTCCCTCACTCTTTGTTCATCAAACTGGAGGGTCTCTGAATTCTGTAAGAGTTTTTATGGGGGCATCAATATATAGGTATGATTGATTAAATGGTTGGCTATTGATGATTAAGCCAATCTCTAGCCTTCTGGTATCTCTTCTCTCTGGAGATATTGAAGATAAGGCTGAAAGTTCCAACTTTCTAATCACCTAGTGGATTCCTGGCAACTAGCTTCCATCTTTCAGATCTACCTCATTAGCATAAACTCAGATATGATGGAAAGGAGCTTGTTTTGAAAAACAAAACTTGCCCCTCTCCTACTGATAATTCAGGAAATGTTTCAGAAGCTAGAAACATAAATTAAATATTAAAACAAAGGATGCTTCTGTTTTTCTCATCTTTTAATAAATTACAAGGGTTTAGGAATTTTAGCCAGTAGCTGGGGAGGAAGAGTAAGATTTACATCCTTTATCATATCATAGTATCACAGACAAGTGAGATAATTTGCCTATTTTGTCAAATAGTTTCAGAAAAACTTCTTATGCACTGAACTTCAAGAGAAGTATAATAATCCTACTCCTTCATTTTCTTAACAAATTCTCAGATACTTTTTACACCCCTTTTTTTTTTTTATTTTTTTTTTATTTTTATTTTTTGTTTGTTTTTTTTTTTGTTTGTTTTTTTACACCCCTTTATATTTGAAAGGTATAACCACAGACTCCAACTAGAAAAAGAGGATAGCATACCAAATGTAAACAAGTCTAAAAGTAAATGACAAACCATGGGGATACATTTGAGTAGATAGAGCAGGCCAAGAAATAAGGATATTTGGATATTCATTTTAACTCTGGCACCAATTATACAGATGTATGCAACTTTGAAGTCACTTTTCTTAAAAGTGAAATAAAGAGATACATCATAAATACCTATATAGCTTATATATCACTAGATTCATAAAATATCTTTAAAGATCTTTGAAATTGATCACTCAAAAATAAATTTTTAGTCTCCAAAGTTTGTTCTCTTTCATTGAATTCATATTTTTTTTTATTCCAGACATTGTGTCTTTACAAATGGTTTTACTTAGAAGTTTTAAGGATTAATTTTCTTATAAATATTCTTTTATTTATTCCCGAAATATAGATATTATTCTCATTAGTGTTATGATGATCAACTGGGAGTTAAAGTGAGGTTGGTCACTAAAGTGGTTTGAATTCGTCCCTCAAAGATATATATTGAAGTCCTAAGGATATTTGCAAATGTGAACTTATTTGAAAATAGGATCTTTGCAGATGTAATCAAGTAAACATGAGATCATAATGGGTTAGAGTGGGCTCTGATCCAATACAACTGGTATCCCTATAAGAAACACACACACACACACACACACACACAAACACAGGGGAATGCCACATGAAGATGGAGGCAAAAAGTGGAGTGCTGAGTCTATAAGCAAAAGAACATTGAGAGTTTTTGGCAACCATGAAAATGCTGAGAGAGGCATGAAACAAAATCTCCCAGTCTCCAGAAGGAAGCAGTGCTGCTGGTACCTGAACTTCAGACTTCTAGTCTTCAAAACTGAGAGAATGCATTTCTTTGTTGTAAGCTACTCAGTTTGTAGTACCTTGTTACAGCAACACTAATAAACTAAAATAATTACCAAATTAGCTGCAAAGCTAAAGTCTGAATGTTCTATGGTGTACTGTCTTGTTATCTAACAGAGTAAAGATGAAATAAAAACTAATAACATGATTTTGGGATAGTATATATTTTTGTACATTAGCCCCATAAATAATTTTAGTATTAAGCATAAAGGAGGCATTCAGTTATGTTTATCAAATATCATTTAGATTAAACCACTTTCTATACTATATGTTAAATGGAAAAAAAAAGAAACTTCTGAGTTACTGTCTTTTATTTACTTATATGGTATCTACTTTAACAATTTAGAATTTTTAAAGTTATCTTGAATATGGCCTTTTAAGCTTAGAAGATATGATCAATTGAGATTTTAGCTCTTGCAAAGTTGAGTTTATTTTTATCTGGTATTTTGGTGTTCACATGAACTCTACTCTTAGACTTGAAGAATTTTGAAAAACTGGGATCAAGAAAGTACCAAGTCCACTTTTTTTTTTTTTTTTGGATGAGGAAACTGAAACTCCCAACATAGCAAATTGGAAGAGGTGGAGCTCTACCCTATTCCCATTGTTTACAGTATACTTCATTGTTCTAAATGAATTTCATATCCAGAAGATGGAAGCCTGTCAAGTTGTCTGGATTAGGTTGTTAACATTGGTGAATATAATTTTAGTGTTAGATCTGAAACTAAGATGACTATTAGTTATAAATTAGAGAAGAATTAAATGTTTCAATCAAAATGTATCTGTGTTAATTTATAGAAATTTTATTTTGTTCTCTCCCCTCTAAATAATCAGAGTTTTATTAAATGAGACCAAAAAAAAAAAAATCCATTCCTTTGTTTTGTAGGTTCTAGAAAATAAGCATGGATCTGTCATTGGAATCATCATCATTTCTAAATTTCTGATTCTTTAAGCAACTTCTGTGCCTAACAGGAATGTAGATATTACAAAAAGAATGAAAACCTCTAATTAATGAGTTTGAGGCGTTCATGACTTAAGATAGAATCTAGAGATCAATAGGGACTTATATTCCTCATTAAAGTTTTCCCTGGAAAATTAAATTGTTTTTTAAATGTTAAAAACAACCTAGGAATGTGTCTAACATATATGAGCATGTGAGTCTTATCCACATTGCTTTAACAAAGACAACAGAATTCACATAAGGTCACTTATTTTGTTTTCACCAGACATTAACCAGGGAAGGACTAAAGCATCAAAATGACAGCTAAGGGAAATTCTTTGTATCAGTTAAAGGCCAATAAAAAAAAAAAAAGATTCACATTTTTAGCATGAGGTGGAAGAAAAGTATAAATGTCTTTAACATATAAAGATTTTTTAATATTAGTGAGTGTATCTGAGTTTTTAAATGTGTTATGAATTGTGAAGAAATTATAATATTGGTGCAATGTTTGATTCCCTAGAAATTGTTTGAAAAAGAGTCAAGTGATTTAACAACAAATTTATGATTTCACCTACAAAGTGCTCTTTGTATATTGGTATTGCTATGAAGTTCAAGATTCATAGCGAGTGTCATCAAGATGTTATCATTTTTCCTTACTTACTTTTAAATATCATATTCCTAAGGGGCAGGATCAGAAGAACATCTTGCATTTCTAATCTTAATATTTTATATAAAAGAAACCACTTTAATTCCCCTCAGAGCACTTAACAGAATAACAAAGAGTATCCTGTATCATCTTTTACTATTGCAGTTTTATGCAATTTATATACAGATGTGTGGGATGAGCCTATCTTAAAAAAATTTTTTTTGAGGAAATATGCCAGAATTCTAAAATATCTAGACAAAACACAGGTTTTATTGTATAGAGCCACAACATTTCTTTGTCTAAAAACAGATGATAGGAGCAACCCTTTATAGTGACTGATCATGAAAAGAAACCCCAGGAGCATAGAGACACTATAAAAAGATCTAGAAGGAAGTCATTATGCTGTTGAGGGAATAAGAAATTTAAGTCGGAGAGTTGTGAAATGTTCTCATTATAGGTCATCTCAGTAATTATCTGACATCTACAGACAGAGTCACTTCTTAATCAAAAGAATGAATCATTACTGATATTGATTCAGACCACGATGTTTGAAATAATGAGTCCGCTAACTCAAGTATAAATTTAGAGGTAATTCCAACAACTTCTTTGCTCAAGTTTTGTACTAAATAATAAATATACTTTTACATTTTTGATGATTATATTCAAATATAGCTATAAGGGAGAATAAAATTGTGATAGTGTAATCTGTTTATTAAGACCTAAAAATAATGGAGATTGCTAATATTTATGATGCCACTGACATTGTTATCGAGTAGGACATAGAATTACTCTCTACTAAGAATAATATAGAAACAATATAGGATACAGAATTTTATTGGACAGTAGAATAACTTAATGTTTTAAAACTATTTTCAGATTTAAGTGGCTTTAGACAGTAAATGACTAGCTAGTTTGGCAGAGAAGTATAACTAAACTCAAATTATATTAAACTCAATGTAATATCAGTTGAGCCCTGATAGGATGCAAAACTATTATGAACATCATATGTAGGCCATGCACATTTAGTCAAAAAAGATATTGAAGACAAAGAAGAGCTGGAGATGTAACATGGTAATGGGAGAATAAACAGTTAGCTACTAATATGAAAAAGGAAAGCTGTAACCAGTGTAGAGTTGTTCCGTGGTGTGAATCCAGCTATGGCAAGTGAGTACCATCCTGTGATCTCATTGCTATTGGGGGGGACAGAGGAAAACAGAAGAGGAAGGACCTTTGAGAAAACTAAGTGATATTGTCTCAATATCTTAGAATTATGTGATGAATTAAAGCTAAATGATTTCAAGAACTATTTAATAATATAAACCACTAAATGGAAAAAAAAAAAGAAAAAATAGATGGCGCCCTTCTTCTGAAGCAGTTAAACTGTCTCGTGTTCCACCAATGCACAGGATTCAAATTCAACATAAGACTACTAGTTTCATTCTCACTAAGGGAAATTGCCACACTAAATTTTATTCCAATATTAGAGTAGTAAATATCCTGCTTTAGTTCTTGAAGTCCAAATATCTGCGTTGGAATTCTGGCCCCAATAATTATTACCTGTGTGATTGGGAAACGTACTTTATCTGTGCCCTAATTCCATCCTCAGCATTGAGGAGATAACAATAGTACTTACTGTTTAGTTTTTTGAGATTAATAAGTGAATTAAGTGCTAGAAAATGCCAAATTATCATCACAAGACATAATTTGCCACTTATTTATCTGGGAAGCACCTGATATACTGTATTACATGACATTTCTCAAATTGTAGATCACAATGTAAATCCTATTTGATATTTTGGTTGTGCTTATAGGAACATAGTACTGAGTAATGAATAAAAATGAATTTAATTTGTTATTGAAATGAGAAAGAAGTGCCTTTTTAGTTAGCTTATTTGATCAATTTAAGGATTCATTGTGATCATTTGTGTTGTACGGTTGACAGCATCCTTTAATGTAACCAATGTATAATCGCTAAATAACCTTGAGATATTTCACCAAGGCACTTTACTTTAAAATCAGGGCATAGGGAGTAAAGAGATGGTCCAGAAACACTTTTGGAAATAAATAGAATGTGATTTTTGTTTTCCACAAACTGATGCCAATGTTGTACCCAAAAGGGCGTTTTGTGATTCTTTTTTGACAAAAATGTTTTTAACAGGACTTGCATTAGGCAGAATTTTTCCAAAGAAAGCTGCTATGATCTATCAAGTAAACAATGCATAATTAGTGTTGAAACATTTTGTAAAGCATTCCATTTCCTGAAGGCTCTTATTTACTGTACTGTAAAGCATATTTTGTTACCTAGCTTTACTTTTTCTTTCATATTACTTTTTCCATTTTAGAATTTTATAAGTCTGGATCATTCCAAGCCAAAACTATACATCAGGATGAAATTTGAAAGCTCAATTTAATTGACTCCACAGAGATAATTATCTAAATGTTTCCCCAAAATGCAATTGCTTGTTGTCTTTTAGATAAAATATTGCAATTATACAGACATGTTGTTTTTATAAGATATGTTGCACTGGTAAAAACAATTCTATAAATTAGAAAAATCAAGAAAATTAAAATATTTTTAAAAGGCCAGGAAATACCATTTGAGTGCAAGAAGTGTGCTTTTACTCTGAATTCATGGGAAAAATAGTGGATTTTTAAAGCAATGCAAGGTGGTATAACAACTTACCAATGAACACTCAGAAAGCTAAGAACTTTCAGCTAGCTTTGATATGACACATTTCACTGGTGAAATAATAAGAATTTAAGGCCAGAATTGATGTCTAGATTTCAAATCACACTGCAATACCTCTAGGTCAAGAGGAGAGGATTTAGGACTATAAATGCATGAGTTTTTTTCTTCCCAATTAAATATATGCTAGTTACAGAGATCTATGTCAAAAAAATTATCTTAAATCATTTATAGGAGCCTGTGTTTTGCTTCTGAGCTTCTGTCTGCTTATACCAGATGCAGTTAGATAACCAAGATGACCTTTAAGCTAGATTCTGTATAGACTAATATATTCTCTGACTTTAACATCATCCTTAGCTTTTATTCTCACTTAGACCATATGGAATTATGTTTTACAGTCTTCCTAATCTTATCAAAGATATGTAGAATAGAATGTTGTAGAAGATCAGAGTCTTTACAGTCAACATAGTTGCAATCTAGTCTGAACATTTACTACCTTCACACTCTGGATAATTTATTAGCCAAGTTAATCTCTCTAAGCATCAGCTCCCTATCCTAAAATGGAGATATTAATTTGTAACTTATAAGGTTATTAGAAGTTTCAGATGAGCTTCTGGATTTCTGGTTTTCAGTCCAATGGGTAGTTTATGAGTTGCTGGAGGCTCAGGGTAGACTAACATGAGAGTTAGAAATTCTGAGTGGGCTCAATCTTGGGGGGATTTCCACTTTCATACATTTCTCTCTAAAAGTCCTACCAAGTGCTCATTGTCAAGACAGAGAAAAATCTTTTTGTGCTTCCAGGTGGGGGAGGAAGAAGTGACCACATTGAAATTCATCCAGAGCATTCTGTCCTCCTTAACAAGGTTGGTCTTCAGGAAAAACTGAGACAGAGACTTAATTGTAGGAATTTAGAAAATCCAGGGGACAGTTCCAGATCATCTGGCTCTGGTTCAATGGCCCTTATGCTTGTGACCCCTCAGGATTATATATGTTTGCATACTTTTAAAAGCTGCTGCCAGAGGTCTGGTTTCCAATCAACCTGAATCCAGGTGCTGACTGAGATCTTCCCATGTGGGACACTGACATGTCTTGGCACATTCCTCCTACTGGGAGCTAATAAAAATATATTAGCCTGCTTGGACAAGCACAGAGGATTGAGAGACAACCAAGAGCTGGGCAGGGCTGACTGAAAAGTTTCTTCTACATAAGACCACTCCTTGAAAATTGTGAGACATGGTGTTTTTCCTACTGTATGGAAGCCAATACAGAGCATCAAGCAAAATTAAGAAAAAGAGAAATACATTCTAAATGAAAGAGCAAGATAAAACATCAAGGAAAATAGACAAAAAAAATTCAATGAAATGGAGATGAGTAATTTACTTGATAAATAGTTCAAAGTAATGGTCACCAAGATGCTCACTGAACTGAGAAGAAGAATGGATGAACACAGTGAGAACTTCAGCAAAGAGACAGGAAAGACAAAGTACCAAACAGAAGTTATAGAGCTGAAGAATACAATAACTGAACTGAAAAACACACCAGGGGGGTTTAACTGCAGACAAGATGAAGCAGAAGAAAGGATCAGTGAACTCAAAGACAGGGCAATGGGACTCAATCAGAGCATCAAAAAGAATGAGAGAGAGAGAGAGAGAGAGAGAAGAAAGAGAGAGAGAGAGAGAGAGAGAGAGAGAATAGCCTCAGGGAAGAAGATCAAACATACCAACATTCTTAGTATAGGGGTCCCAGAAGGAAGAGAGAGACAGAAAGGGGCATAGCAATCTTATTTGAAGAAACTTCCCTAACCTGGGGGAGGAAACAGACATCCAGGCTCAGGAAATCCAAAAACTACACCAAACTAAAAAGCTTTTGCACAGCAGAGGTAACCATCAATAAAATGAAAAGTCAACCTATTGAATGAAATAAAACAGTTGTAAATCATATAACTTATGGGACTAATATCCAAAATATACAAAGAACTCATACAACACAATGCCAGAAAAGAAAAAGGAAACGAAAGAAAAGAAACATTGATTTGAAAATGGGCGGGGAATCTGAATAGACATTTTAGCAAAGATTTTCAGAGGGTTAAAAGGGACAGGAAAAGATACTCAGCATTATTAATCATCAGGAAAATGCAAGTCAAAATGACAATGAAATATCATTTCACACCTCTTAGAGTGACTATTATCAAAAAGACAAGAAATAATAAACATTGGCTAGGATGTGGAGAAGGGGGAACCCTTGTGAACTGAGGTGAGAATGTAGATTGGTGCAACCATTAGAGAAAACACTACAAATGTTCCTCAAAACATTACAAATGGAAGGTCCATATGATTCAGCAATTCCATTTCTGGGTGTTTATCTGAAGAAAATACTAATTCAAATAGATATATACACCCTCATATTTATTTCAGCATTATTTACAACAACCAAGATATGGAAAGCATCCACATGAAAGCCAGTGAATAAATGAATAAAGAAGATCCAATATACATATAATGGAATATTATTCTGCCATAAAAAGAATGAAATTTTGCCATATGTGTCAATATATCATAAGGATTGAGTAGGTATTTTTTAGAAAAACACATTTCCAATCTCCACTTCCTAATTTCCCTAAAATAAAGACTTGAAAGTAATCCCTACTCATTCTATCTACATATCACTGCCTCATCTGTTGAACAAAATAATTATTTTCTTGATGTTCAATGAGAGGAATGTTACATAATGTATTTGATACGTTTTTCTAATGCCTATATGCCAAGATTTGTCAAGCGGAAATCTTCAACAGAAATCTTTTATCTTTATACATTCTGAGTTGTCTGTCTTTCTTAGAAGATTTTTAAAATTCATTTGGCAAACAGTGCATATTTTACACATATACACCTATGCTGAGAACTTGCAATATGTGTAAGACATTAAATTTGCTTTCAGAAAATAACACACATGTATGTATGCAAATTATAAGATAAAACTGGAATCCATCAAAAAACTTCCACTTCCATCTGGGAGATTAGGGAAATACTCGCAAATCTAGTAAACTTTGGATAATAAGCAGAAATTTTGCCTTCATTGAAAGCTGCAGTAAGTCCAGAAATACATTAGAAATGGAAGCAACCTTTTTGGGACACCTTGGTGGCTCAGGTTTTGATCCTGCTGTCCTGGGATCGAGTTCCGCATTGGGCTCCCCACAGGGAGCCTGCTTCTCCCTCTGCCTCTCTTTCTCTGTGTTTCTCATGAATAAATAAATAAAATCTTTGAAAAAGAAATGGAAGCAACTTTTCAATGTATAACTGGTTTAGATATACTATGCTTTTAGTGACTTTCATGTTTTAGCATTTGGGTACTAATTATGAGCTCGATAGCAAACTAAGTCTTTTGAACACCTGCTATATGTTGGATTATTCAAGACATTTCTAAATGAATAAACAGAATCATTTATTTAACATGTGAAATAAAGATTATTGCCTCCAAATCCAGTTCCGTTTCCACTAAGTCAAGTCAATTCACACAGGGTGTGGAAGGACAACTCAATCAAGAGCAATAAATACATTTATATTTCCATGGAGGAGTTTCTAGACTGCTTGGAGAAACAGGAAGGAGGAGTAGATGCAATATAATCACTCCTGTATGTAGATTCTAACATCCTGTGTATTATTTTTTTATACTGTGTAACAAATTACCACACACATAGTGGCTTAAAGCAGCATACATCAATTAGCTCACAGTTCTGTTGATCAGAAGTCCAGGCATGACATGACTGGCTTCTCTGTCCAGTTTCTTTCCAGCCTGAAAATGAGATGTTGGCTGTACTTAGCTTTTATCTGGAGGCTCTTAGGATAAACCTCCTTTAAGTTATCTCAGGTTTTTGACAAAATTTGGTTCCTTATGGTTGTAGGGCTGCAGTCCCTGTTTACTTGCTGGCTATCTGGTTTAGATTATTCTCAGTTCACTGAGACCATTATAAGATCCTTGCTACATGACAACCTCTATCTTAGAAGGCAAAAAAGAAGACTTTCTCTGCTATCAATGCTCCATTATGCTTTTAGTCTCTCTGACTGAATTGTTGGCTTCAGTAATACATCGGTTCTTTTTTAGGGCTTACCTGATTAGGTCAGTCCCACTGAAGATAATCTCCCTTTATTAAAATGATCTGTGCCAAATAACAACCTAATCCTAGGAATGAAATCCATCATATTCACAGATCCAGGGATTATGCAGTGCATGTACACCAAGGGATGGGGATCTTGGAGGTCATATTAAAATTCTGCTGACCACACCCTGTGACTTTGTGTAAGTCATTTAAGCTCATAAAGGTAATTTCCCTGTAAATATAATGGGAATACTTACTTCATAGGATGGCTGGGAGGGTTCCCAAGGGATGATAAATGAAAGTATCTAACATATTTTCTGGAAAATAATAAGCATCCAGTAAATGCTAACAATTATTATGTTAGCTCAAGTGGTCTTTTAATTAGCAAATTAAACAAAAAAAAACAATGTAATGTTTTAACATTGAAAATTAATCTAAATATCTTAATACACATATCTTATGAGTCAAAAAGAAAAAAGTTGATGCAACTAGCAACTTCAGTTAAAAAATAATTTATGTGACTTAGTCATCTTAAGCATTTTGATTAGAATAAGAAATAAATAAAAAATAAAATTTTTTACACCCACTTTAATCACTCTATTAATGCTCATGAGATTCTAGTCTAAATCTAATTCCATTCATTTTAATTCCTCATTAAACCAAATAGTGTTCTGTGGCATAATTGAACTTATTCTTAATGAGAAAGTAGTAATCACTGAATTCACCATTACACACTGAATATGGATTGGATATTATTCTTCATCTTGTCTGCTAATCTAGGCTACTCTTGCTGGGTTGGGTACTATTGAAAAATTTTGTGGTTAATTTCAAACAAGTCAGTGAAAAAATATGATCTATTAAAATGTATGCTTGTTAAACATTAAAAGGGGGAGAGAGCACATGGTAGATCTGACTCATTAAAAAATTATTATTTCTACATTAGTATAATGTATGGGTAGCGCTTTAGAAGATTTGGACATAATAACAAATGCTTCAACATTAAAATAGGTTCCTAGTGCTAAAAGGTTTACAATTTAATGATGCTGAGTAGATAGAAAGAATATTTAAAATAATTATAAATAAAAGGATTTATAACAAAATAATAAAAACTTAAGAATTTAAGTTTAAACAATTCTGACAGGAGGATTTTAAAAGAGCTGAAAGCAAAATGCAAAGTAATTTGGGATTCTGTGCCTGCTTTTTGATACTTTAGGTGATTGGTTTGTCTCCTTTCAAATGGGAACAATACATATACTTCCCTGCTCTATTTTTCGTGAGGATGTAGCTTTTCAAGCTGAGGAAGGTAACATCTATAAGGATTTTATTTTTTTATTTTTTTTAAAGATTTATTTATTTATTCATGAGAGACCCAGATTGAGAGGAGAGGCAGAGACATAGGCAGAGGGAGAAGCAGGCTCCTCACAGGGAGCCCAATGCGGGACTCGATCCCGGATCCGGGGATCACGACCTGAGCCAAAGGCAGGCGCCCAACCGCTGAGCCACCCAGGCGACCCTCTCTAAGGATTTTAAAAGTGATTTATCTGCTTAGAATAAATTTTTTTTGTAAAGGAAATTTTATAGTATATAGATTTCTATGACAAATTAAATATATTATTTGAGGTTTATTTGCTGCTTTAAAAAAATGGATTTCAAATGTTGAGAGCAGGGTTCATCTTCAAGGTCTGAGAGGGTCTCTCCTCTAACAGGGGTTCTATCACACTAGCTGTATCAACTCAACCAGACCTGTAGCTTCTTGGGGTTTCATTTTTTGCATTTAGAAATTAATAGCATATGAATTCCTGTGCTTTCTTCATAGATAGGCAAGGATCAAAATGAGATAGCAGCTATGAAAAAGTTTAAAAGACTATAAATAAGGTGCACACATAAGGTTTTCCTAATGTACTAAAAAATGAAATTTTTTTGGTATGACATAGTGATTCGACTACTGCACATGTTATGCCATGCTTCCCAAGTGTGGCTCCCATCTGTCACCCCACAACACCCTTACCATACCATTGACTATATTCTCTGTGCTGCACCTTTCATCCTTGAAACTTATTTAAAAATATGAACTCATTAGTATGAAACTATTATCAGTATAAAACTGATATGTCTCATAGGGAGACTTGATTTGACCTATAGATAATGAGAATAAGAGGCAATTAGACTGTATTTCATCATCAAATAGTCATAACATAACTATAATGTATATGTCATAAATATTGTTTCCCTCTTTCTTCTTTCCTTCTCATCTCCTGCTTCCTACTGGAGTGAAATTCTAATAAGTATTGATGGTTTTAATTTTTCTCAAATGTTTCCAAAAACTCTAGTGAGAGAGGAAATAACCAAATACAATTACATAAAATGTGAATAGAAACTTTTATTGCTTTAAAGAGCACAGGTCAAGCATCTCTCAGAGAATCCAAAGAAAAACCCAATGCCAAGGAAATTAACACTCTCTAGCCTTATCTTTCTATTCTTATAAAACTTTGTGTGCCTCTCGTCCTTACTGAATACATAATTATTTAAGTTTTTATGAGAACAAATATGGCTTATTTGAATAATGTAAACAGAAGCACCAGTTATATAACGTTTGCCTATATATTGTTAAAAAAAAAAAAACACATCTTTTTTTTTTTTTTTGTCAGTGGAGATAAGCATTTTATTTTTTTATTTTTTTATTTTTTTTTCTTTATTTATGATAGTCACAGAGAGAGAGAGAGAGAGAGAGAGAGAGAGAGAGAGACAGGCAGAGGGAGAAGCAGGCTCCATGCACCAGGAGCCCGATGTGGGATTCGATCCCGGGTCTCCAGGATCGTGCCCTGGACCAAAGGCAGGCGCCAAACCGCTGCGCCACCCAGGGATCCCGAGATAAGCATTTTAAATGGACAAACTGCAATACTTAAAATTTAAGAAAGATAATTATGGAAGTTTAGAATGAGAAATTGGTGGTACTTTAATCACAACCTAATCCAAAAATGACTAAAGATTATTTTCAAGTATGGCGAGTGATATCTTTGACCTCAGAAACCTGCCATGAGGGATCCCTGGGTGGCGCAGCGGTTTGGCGCCTGCCTTTGGCCCAGGGCGCGATCCTGGAGACCCGGGATCGAATCCCACGTCGGGCTTCCAGTGCATGGAGCCTGCTTCTCCCTCTGCCTGTGTCTCTGCCTCTCTTTCTCTCTCTCTGTGACTATCATAAATAAATAAAAAAATTAAAAAAAAGAAACCTGCCATGAAAACATCTTGATTTAAACAAGAATCTGATTTTGTGACCAAAATAGATTTCTACTATAAAGTTAGTCCTTAATTAAATGGCCTATGAACAGATCTGTACTGTCACAGTTTGTCAGACTTTGGTTCAAAGAGTAGATGGTATTTCATTAAATACCTAAGATTAATCTCACCATCACGTTGTATTTAATGTTGAAGCTCTTATCCCAATCATTCCATTGCAGTTGACATGCCTGTAGGGCAGCTTTGAATGTACGTGCAAGGTAAAAGAGCTTCCTTTTTCCTGATAGGTTTTCCTGTTCATCACAAATTGTTTCTGCTCTTCCTTTCTTCCTAATAGGATATATTACTTGAAATTTTACTCTATCATGTCCCTGAATAAAACTATCCAGGAAATAAAGTTTGCCATTAGTACTTTCCTCCCTTTGTGGTGGGACCCATATCTCTTTAGAAGACATGACAGCAGTCACCAATGCCCACTTGGATACAGCATAAAGAACATATGCACTGTGTTCAGATTAACCTGATTCTGCTTTGTGCCTTTAATTTTGGCAAGTTACTTAAACCCTTGGAGCTTCCATTTCCTCATCTAGTTAATTGGTAATTTTGAGAAAATTAAGTGAGACACTAAACTACATTTGGGACATTGTCAATAGTCATTTCATTGCAGCTGCTATATGAAATCATCTTGGGGGGTAATGGGAGGCTCAGACAGTTAAGTGTCTGCCCTCAGCTCAGGTCATGATCTCAGTGTCCTGAGATCCAGCCCCAGTTCTGGCTCCCTGCTCAGTGGGGAGTCTGCTTCTTTCTTTCCTCTGCCTTTCTTTCATGCTTGCTCTTTCAAATAAATTTTAAAAATCTAAAAAAAAAAAAAAAAAAAAGAAATCATATTAGGGTGCCATTGTATTATTTTATCCTTCTGTGGTTTCTTGCTACACAGAGAAGATTATGGTCATGAATTTTTAGTAACCTTCATAATTTTCATAAATTTACCATATGCCAAAAGCACTCTCTTATTCTGCTTCAAACTAATCAATAAATGGGAAAGTGTAAGAAATGATTTCCAGGTAATCCAAATGACATTCAATAAATTATTTCTGGAGGTAATTCTCCTGCTTTGTTAGATAATGCAAATATAATATAAACACCCATATTTTTGGGTTTACTTAGCGTGTGCCAATGACTGTGCCAAAGGCTTTGAGTACCTTGCTTCACTCAACCCTAAAAATAACTTTGAAAGGTAGATATCATTTTACTATTCACACAGGAGAAAATGGAGGCTCAGAGGCTAAGTTGCTTGCTTTAAGTCACAGAAATGATGAGCAATCTATCCACTATTCAGACTTAAGTTCTTAACAGTAAGTACCCCTTAGATAAAAGATTTAAAAGATTAAAATAGGAGTGAACCCTTGTCTATCTATAGTTGGGGACTTTGTAGACTTATAGACCACCATCTCCCAAGCGGTTATCTGAGTTACAAAGTTTAAGATTATTTATAGTTGGGTTAACAATAACATTTTAAATGTATTTTAGTACTTACCCATTTATTTTAATAGCATATTAAATTCATGATTTCACAGTGAGTACTGCTTAGGGCTCGGCTAAATGAAAATGAATACAACTCAAACTTAAATGAATAATAGTACAGATGAGCAACAAATATTACAAAATTTTGAAGATAGTACAGAAATTTCTAAAATCACTTCCCCAATCCGCTGTACTACACAGTACTTGGGTAGGCATTAACAGAAATTTTTAGCTGCAAATTTTATTTTGAATTATCATTTTTCTCTTCTAATTGTGTAGTAAAGAAACTATTCTGGGTCACTGTAATGATAATATTCCTTTCTTTTTTCTCACAAAACTTCAGTCACCTGTTTTTATCTGCCTCATGTGATGATGCTATACCTTTAAAGTACCTTAATCTGAACTTATGGACTGTCAGCCATGAGTCCCTACACATTGTTCAAAAAAAGGGACATCTTATTTATATGGATTTTCACCCATCTGAACAAAGTTAATATTTCATCATCTGTCTTCTCGTAGATCTCAGAAAACATTACCATTTTATCACTTCTGTTCTCTGTTAAAGTTATATATTCTCAGATCTCTCCTGGAATCACCTGTCCATTACTGAAAACCTTTCAAAGTCAAAATGATCTTTCCAACACTTTAATCTCTTGGCCTGATTACAGTGCCTGGCATATAGCAATTTACTTATCAGAAGAAAAAGAATGGGAGATTCTAGTTCCTTCCTAGTGCTCAGGCTTGTTTCCTGGATGGAATGGAACTAGTCCTCTGTGCAAAATTCATGAACTCAAGAAGGAAGATATAAGAGATCAATTCCAGAGTGATTCAACATCAAGGCCAACAGATTTGTCTGTAGAGAGGAGTTTGGAGGATGGAAAAATATAAAATGATAGGATGTAAAATGGGGAAAGCAGATCAAAAGAGATCTAGATTGAGAGCTAGTAAAAGGGACTTGAGCTGGAAATCTTTTATGTTTAAAAAAAATATTTATTTATCTATTTATTTATTTATTTATTCATTCATTTATTCATTCATTCATAAGAGAAAGAGATAAAGAGGCAGAGACATAGGCAGAGGAAGAAGCAGGTTCCATGCAGGGAGCCCAATGTGGGACTTGATCCCAGGACTGAAGACCACGCCCTGAGCCAAAGCCAGAGGCTCAACCACTGAGCTATCCAGGCACCCCTGGAAATATTTTCTGTTGGGAATTTGCTTCTTCACATTGTATCAGTGATGGAGCTGTTAAGTGTTTCAGCAATATGGCACCATAGATGTTTTCTGAAGTGAATTAGTCCAGAGTACTTAATTTCACTAATGTGTACACAATAGAGGAGGCAATCTTGCCTGATGAATTATAGGCTGGACTGGACAATTGTGAGCACCAGTATGCATTTGTTTTTATATGCTAAAGATTGTGTCATTTATTGCATTAAGATGTAAGAAAGATGCAACAAAAGATATGTTTTATCCCAATTATTTTTGAAAGACTTTCTGTTGGATCTACTCTTGATTGGAGAGAATGAAAAAGGAATTGGTCAAGCAGAATCATTCAGTAGGCTGCCTTACCCAAAAACTGAGAGCTACTGTTCTGGTAGTGAAAGTCAGTCTCTGGTTGATTTGGCCTCAGTATTGTGGGAGTAAAATAAGCAGAGGATTTTTCCAGTGTTAGAAAGCCAGTGTTTTCACTTATTAGACTTCCATAGCCCTTTGCAGCCAAGATAATATTAACAAGAAAAATAAGTTTGCACTGCACAGAAGTCTCCTGATTCATTTTTTAATTCCAGGAAGAAAAATAATATTCTGATAGTACTATTATAGTGTGTGGGTCATAGTGGGCAAAGCTCTGCTGCACAAAACACATTCTGCAAACTGAGCAGCCTTTTTCTTTACTGCTAGGATCTTAATGTTAGTATAAATGCATGCTGTCTTTTGCTAAGTGTAACCCAAAGGACAAGTCAGTGAGTCTACCTAGGAAGCCAGCAGAGAAAGCTACTAGAGACTTAGCCTCAAACTTAAGGTGAAACTGGACATAAATCTTGAGGCATAGTGTGAAGTTTGGTGATAGTTGAAACTGTTTTGCTTACCTTATGAAAAACATGCTTGACTTTTTTTTCATTTTTCTAATTTCACTTTCATCATTTAAAATCATATGATTTAGGTAAAAGAACTTGATTACAGTTTCCTGTTCCTTTAAGAAAATCTTTGGCCACTTTGAGGACTTTTCTACTGAGACTTCCATCACTTTTGATTTATTAACTTTTAAACGTTGACTACACAGACTTATTCTGTATACACTACAGACATTTTCCAAGACCCTTAATCCCTTGCATTTATCTGCATAGCATCTTCCAGTTGTCACCATGCTTTCAAATTCATTGTTTCATGTTGTCCTCACAATAATCTGCATTGTAAGCAGAAGATTTATGGTAATCCCCATTCTATTGGTGAGGAAACAGGTCCCATAAGGTCAGTTAGCTGGTTACTGTCAAAAGTAGATTTTGAATCAAAACAAATTCACTTCTCATCCACCACTCAAACCCTTTGTCTTCTATACACAAGTAGATACAAGCAGCTAATAATGAACTAAGTCGATCTAGCATTTTAGAAAGCTTTAGAGATGATGGATAGAACAAATTCAAATTATTTGGGAATTTTTACCTATTGGCCAAGAATTGTGGAAGACTTACTTACTTTGTTTTTTTTCTGGAAAATATTCTATATAGACAAGTTGCTATGGGTTTTTTAATCTGGATAATACTTTATGTAACTATCTAGAATTGATGTTCTACACTACAAGGTGATGTAAATTCAGATACCATGGTAGATTTGACAGACCTTACAATTTCTCAGTGGTAACTCTATTTGAAACCTTACCCATGGTGAATGCCCCATTTCAATGCCACATTCATTTTTTAAATATTTTATTTATTTATTTATTTATTTATTTATTTATTTGAGAGAGAGAGAGAGCATGAGTGGGGGAAAAGACAGAAAGAGAGGGAGATGCAGACTCCCCTCTGAGCAGAGAGCTTGATGTGGGGCTTGATCCCAGGACCCTGGGATGGTGACCTGAGCCAAGGACAGATGCTTAACTGATTGAGCCACCCAGGTGCCCCTAAGATGTCATGTTCTTGATGTCATGAGTATTGTGGGATATATACTGCCCCTCAAGAATTCAGACCCTCTGAGTGTGTACTTTATTTGGAACTAAAGTTTTTATAGATGCAATTAGCTAAAAGTCTTGAAATGAAATCATACTGGATTTAGGGTAGGTCTTAAATCAAGTTCCTGACACCCTTATGAGAAAAGCAGAAATGCAAAGGTGGGAGGAGGTCTAGTGAAGATGGATGCACTGATTAGAGACAGAGCCATAGCCAAGACATGTGAGGATCAGGAGTGCTTCCAGAAGCAAGGAAGAAGACACACAGGGTTCTTTACTAGAGATTTTGGAGGGAGCAAGACCCTGTTGACACCTTTATTTTGGACTTCTAACTTCTGTAGCTATGAGAGAATAAATTTACATTGTTTTAAGCCACCAATTTTGTGACAATTTGTTACGGCAGCCCTAGTAACTATTATAGTAAGCAAAAACTTCATAGATAAGATAGCTCCCTTCTGGTTCCTGGTTTTATGTAGAGAGTTCAACACCAGCCTATTATGATACATAGGATTCTACTTGTGACCTCGTGTGGGCCTTAAAAGTCCAAAAGTAGGCATATTTGGTCATATGTTTCCTACAGGTTGTTTGACTTTAACTTACTCTTATCATTTTATATTTAGGCTCCCTTTTATTTGTGACACTTGCCATCCTTTTTTTTTTTTTTTTTTTTTTGACACCAGCAATACATTCCTCTTTTTCTTTGTCATAGTCCACCTAGGATTTCTTTTTTTTTTTTTTTTTTAAGATTTTATTTATTTATTAATGAGAGACACAGAAAGAGAGGCAGAAACACAGGCAGAGGGAGAAGCAGGCTCCCCATGGGGAGCCTGATGTGGGACTCGATCCCAGGACCCCGGGATCACACCCTGAGCTGAAGGCAGATGCTCAACCACTGAGCCACCCAGGCACCCCTCCACCCAGGATTTCTATCTTCATGTGCTGGATTGTGACTTATAACCTTCTGCCAATCCCTCCCTTTCTTGTCTTCCACTAATCATGCATCCTGGCTAGACAATTCTAAGTTTAAAAAAATCCTATCTTAGGTCAGGGGCTAGACACAATGCACCTAATATATGAATTTGGCTTATTTTTTCTTGAATGGGAATAAAATGGTACTTTATCCAAAACTTTTTTCTCTTGGTGACTTAAAATGGTTTCCTTTTGCACTGAAATTTCTGAATTTTCACAATGTCTTTAAGCCAATCTGCAGCATATTTTGCAAAGCTACAGCCCATTGTCTTTTTAAAAAGGCCTTCATTCAAGATCGCTGGAACTCTCAAAAGGACTGTAGCATGTGTTTGGGTAGTAATGTAAAAATGATGATTTCCGTGTTAACATTTATGCTATTTGTATCTTTAGTATTTATTCTCTATGTGTTTTAAAGCAGAAATATCAGTTTGCCTACTTTGGATTTCTTGAATAAAAGGATGAATATTTGTGTGTTTTAATACTCCCTTCCTTTTTCTTCCCCGAGTCTCTTGCCTGTGGGAAGCCCATACAGAATTATTTGAACTAAATATTATAGAGCAGCTGTGTTAATGAAAGCATTTGTTTTCATTTATTTTATGTGCACATACCTAAAGAATTATGCAACAACTATACATTTATAAATTTAATGAATGGATATCATAAATAAATACAGGAATAGACTTCAGTTAGAAACCAGAATTTGCAGTTAAAATAATTATATAAACTACACAAATAGACAGGAAATTCCAACTTTGTGAGATTTCTTGGGGCAACAGTATATCATCACTTGCTTTTAGTTTGACATAATTTTCTGCTTAATATTTGTACCTGAACTTCTTCACCACTTGAAAAATACAATATAGAGTTAATTGATGCATACAGAGTTAGAATATGGTTTTGAGCTCTATGAGTTAAAGCTGAAAAATACCAATTTAAATATGATATGATATAGTCACATTTATTTAACTTATGAATAGAAGGACTTAATAAAGTATAAACAATCTTTCATAATACTTACTTGAAAATAGTGAAAATACACAGGTAGTACACCCAATGCTAATAATTTTGAATAAAACCTAAAGTTTCATCTCACAAAATAAGTTTTATTTTGATATTTTATAAAATTTGGAATTTTAATAACCTCCAATCTCAGCTCTGACATGTAAAGAGCTTTTAAGTCATAACTACCATCCTTACAATAAGATGAAGTAGGCTAGCTGAAAAGCAAGGAATTTTCTTCGACCCCTCGGCAAACTGCCACCCCAAAATTCATAGAGACATGTGGATGTGTTTGCACTTAACTATTGGATGTCAAAATATGATCCACAAACTGCTACAACTGAAGAGAAAGAAAACCATTATTATAGTTTGAGACTTCAACGTTTCCTTTCAGTAATTATAGATCAAGTAAGCAGACTATCAGTAAGTATACAGTTGACCTGACAATGCTATTAACTTGACCTAATTGACCTTTACAAAATACTCCATTTGGCACTAGTAGAATACATACTCTTAAGCTTACATGGTGTCATCATCAAAATAGACCATCTTGGATAAAAAACACACCTGAACAAATTTAAAAGGATAAAAGAATGTAAAAGAATCCTTCATACTGTAGCTGTCATCACCTCTTCCTAGTGTATTCCAAATACCAGGTGGCCTCATATAATCTGGAAGGGAGTGACTTGTTGGTTTCAGGCCTTCGTTAGTTCCTCAGCAGCTAGACCAGGGATAGGAGTGGGAAACTTGCCAAGCCCTTAGCTCTACTTTCCCTTCCATCTGTAGGTACTCTTCCCAACCCCAAGCCCTCCATCATCAGGGGCTGAGGCTGGGACTGAGGGATGGAGTATGCCCCTGTCTGACTGCTTCATAAAAATTCAAAGAAAAAATATATAAAGTATGTTCTTAATAAGTATGTTCATATAAAGTATGTTCTTAAACTACAATGTAATAAAGCTACAAATCAATAAAGCAAAGATCTGGAAATCAAACAATACAATTTTAAATAACTCATGAAAAAGTCATAAGAAAAGTTAAAAATTATTTTGAATTAAATAAAAATAAAATTGCAAGATTGAAATTTATGGAATGCAGCAAAAGCGTGCTTAGAGGGGAGTTTATAGCCCTAAATGCATATGTTAGCAAAGACTAAATAATCTAAAATCAACCTTAAGCTTCTGTCTTAGGAAACTAGAATAGAAACTAGAGTAATATAAGCCTAAAGCAAGGAGAAGGAAATAAAAGAGAAGAAATCAATGAAATAGAAAAGGATAATAAAAAAACAAAAGCTTGTTCTTTGAAAAGATAAATTGACAACTGTCTAAACGGGCTAACAAAGAGAAAGAGAGAGAGAGGAGAGAGAGAGAGAGAGGAAAACCTAATTACTAATGTCATAAAGAAGGAGGAGCTATCACTATTGATCCCATGGACATCAAAGGATTATAAAATGGTATGATAGTGAGGGTGTTCAACAGATTTTAGTTTTAGTGGGACTTCCAATGTCGACTTCAAATCTTCATTCAAGCAAGTCCAGACATTGACAAAGAAGTGATCCAGCAGGAGTCAATTCAGAATGGGTAACGAGGAGCTTCTCAGAAAGGAAAACATCTTCAAGGAAGATAGAATGGTGGTTTAAGTCAATAAAGTTGTAGTTTTAAGGAAAAAAACAGTGCCCTGACTACAGCTTAGATTCTGTTAAATATAGCTGCCTTAACATATGTATTTATTCTAGAGGTAAGAAAAGAGAAAGAGAGGGGAAGAGGAATAATATGGAAAAAGAAGGTAGGAAGAAAGGACAGGTGAAAAGAGAAAAGAGGAAAGAAGAAATATGAGTAAAAAAAATGCATTTTGTTGAACTCCAGTCTTTGTTGCATAAGCAACATGCTCCAAGAATGTGCAAGGGAGACATAAAGACAAGGGAATAATCATCTCTAAGACAACCATGTGGTTTTGATACCACAAAGCAAAGAATGTTTGTGGGGGAGAAAGGAAATGGTAACTCACTCACAATATGGATGTTGATATGGATTAATGTATCACTTTAGTTGAAATGCTCACTTTTCTACCTCCTACTCTCTTCTCAACCGCTGAAACCACTCTTGTCATTGTTGCCAATAACAACGTTGGTCTTGCCAAATCCAATATTTTAGTCTCACTATTCATTTTACTCCACTCTGCAGAAGCAATTGATGAAATTGATCACATTTTCTGCCTTAGAACTCTCCTTTGTGTGACTTCTAGAACATTTTATTTACTTGGATTTTATTCTACCTCCACTTATGCCTTCTCCATCTTCCTTTGACAATTTTCATATTTTCTCCTGCTTCTCCCCTGAGCTTCAGTCAAATACATCCAACTAAGTGTTCAACATATTTCTACTAGGATGTTTAATAAATTCTCAAATTGGGATCCCTGGGTGGCGCAGCGGTTTGGCGCCTGCCTTTGGCCCAGGGCGCGATCCTGGAGACCTGGGATCGAATCCCACATCGGGCTCCCGGTGCTTGGAGCCTGCTTCTCCCTCTGCCTGTGTCTCTGCCTCTCTCTCTCTCTCCGTGTGACTATCATGAATAAATAAATTTAAAAAGAAAAAAATTTTAAAAAAAATAAATAAATAAAGTCTCAAATTTAACATGTCTGCAACATCATGATTTTCTCTTCCTACCCCTATCTCCACATTAGCAAATGGCATCACTACTAGCTCAGTCACTAAGGCCAAAAACCCTATGACAATCAATGATTTTTTTTTTCTCTCTTGTAGGCCAGATCATCTGCAAATGGATTTAAAAATGTTACCAGTTCTTGCCACCTATACTGGTTAATTCTTGTCCAAGCTACATTATTTTTCCTTAGTGAGGTACTAGTCTTTGTACTGCTTTGCCTTCCTCTGTTATTGTGGCCAACTAGATATTCTCCAAAAAACAGTGAGATCTTTTTTTTTTTAATTTTTAAAAAAAGATTTATTATTTATTTAAGAAAGAGGGGAAAAGAGAGTGCATAGAGGTGGTGCAGAGGGAGAGAATCATTAAGCAGACTCCTCACTGAGCAGGAAGCCCAACATAGGGCTTCATCTCAAAACTGATTAGATCATGACCTAAGCCAAAACCAAAAGTCAGACACCAAATCACCTGAACCACCCAGGAGTCCCAGCAGTAAGATATTTTAGATGATAAAAAGAGAGTATGTCTCTTTTCTCTTCAAAATTCTCTAATGGGGTGTCTGGTTCTACATGTAAGGAGCTTGGAAAGTACAACTGTGTTCTATCAAGTAAATGTGGAATAAACTGAAGAACCAACTCTAATTGAATCCATAAAAGAAAGGAGGACACAGGACAAACCACTGTCTCCCAAGTGGAGAGAAAGGTGACTACAAGTCATCACAGCTTATCTGAAAAGAGACTCACAAGAAGAAACTATTGTGTGAACCAATGCTAGGGTAAGGTAACTCAAACTATTACTAACAAATTGCTGGAGTCTCAATGTGGACAACTCTGAATGTTAGAAATTCTAGGGGGCACCCAATCATAAGGACCCCCTACCCAAAATTGTGAAATTTATCTCTAGGAGCTTAACCAGGCTCCCACACTAAATATTGAAGTAAAATCTCTTTGTGTTTTTAAAGAAGGAGGGAAAGAACCATTTTTGAATAACTCTCTTCTTAACAAAGCTTGCACTGAAGGAAAGCTAATTAATAAAACTTCAATTGATTCGATTTTATTAGAGATTAACTGACCTGGGAGAAGGAAAATACTAACTCTAGCTAGTTGGAGCCATTGTGTCCCACCTTTAGGGAGAGGAAAGAAAAAAATTGAGAAACCTTTTGTGAAGTTCACAGTCCAGAGGCATAGGCCTGCTAAAAGACTGAAACCTAATCATAGAACCATAGAATGCTTCCCCTTCCCCCAAACTTGACCAACACATTGCTAAAGCCTGTTTATAGCAGTTGATTGTATCCAATACATCATATCTACTTTAAAGAAAATTATAGAGTGTGCCAAAAAGACAAAAAAATACAAGTTTCAGAGACAGAACAAACATCAGAACCAGACATGGCAGGGATTCTGAAAGTATCATACGAGAAATTCAGAACTATTGTGATTAATACACCAAGGATTCTAATGGATAAAGTTTACAAGACCAGATAAACTATGTAAGCAAAGAGATAGAAATCCTGAGAACCAAGGAGCAATGCTAAAAACAAACAAACAAACAAACAAACAAAAAACATGTAACAGAAATAAAGAATGATTTTGATAGATAAAATAGTAGACTGGACACAGTTGAAGAAAGAATCTCAGAACTAGATGATATATCACTAGAGTCTGAAATGAAAACTGAAAACTGAAAGCAAAGTGAAAACTGAAAGCAAAGAGAATGAAATAGGAAAAAGAATATACAAGAACTAAGAGACAAATACAAAACATTATATATGTGTGTATATATATATACATATATATGTATATATACAACATGGGAATATCAGGAGGATAAAAGAAAAGAAACAGAAGAAATATTTGAAGCAATAATGACTGAGAATTTCTATAAGTTAGTGTCAGACACTAATTCACAGATCTAGGAAGCTAGATGAACAGCAAACAGAGTAAGTGCTCAGACAAACAAACAAAACATTACACCTAGGCATATTATTTTCAAAATACAAATACAAAGAAAAAAATGCTGAAAGAAGTCAAAGGCAATAAAAAAAATTTCACCTGCAGAGGAGCAAAGATATGAATTATCTCCAACTGCTCCTCAAAAAACCATAAAAGCAAGAAGAGAATGGAGTGAAATATTTAAAGAGTTGAGAAGAAAAAGGTGAACAAATACCAGCCTATAATTTTATACTTTACAAAATTATCCTTCAGAAGTGAACAAGAAATAGACTTTCTCAAACAAACAAAATTTGAGGGAATTTGCTGCCAGTAGACCTATCTTGCAAAAATGTGTTAAAAGATTTTTAAAGAGAAGAAAAATAATATAGGTCAAAAATTTAGATTTACAAAAAAATTTAAAAAGCACTGAAGAAGGAATCGAAGAAAGTAAATTTTTTAAAAATTTTTCTTATTCTTAATTTATCTAACAGATAACAGTTTATTCAAAACGATACCAGTGGCATATTGAATTTTATATGTCTATCTATCCTCTATCTATCTATCTATCTATCTATCTATCTATCATCTATCTATATACATATGTTTATGAATGCTTATACAAAAGTGAAATGAGAGGTGCCTGGGTGGCTCAGTCAGTAAAGCAACTGCCTTTAGTTCAGGTCATGATCTTGGGATAGAGCCCCACATGGGGCTCCCCACTCGGGGGAGAGTCTGCTTCTCCCTCTGCCCGTCCCCCTCTCTAATGTTCTCACTCTCTCTCAAATAAATAAATAAATAAAATTGCTTAAAAAAATGAATGACAGCAATGATAAAAGGGACAGGAAAGAAATTGGGATTATTTTGTTATTATAAAATATGAAAATGGATTTGGATTCGCTGACATTTGTGTGTGTGTGTGTGCGTGTGCACATGTGCATGTTGGAAAATCTAGAACATTACCCCTAAAAAAGTAAAAAAGAGGTATAATTGATATGCTGATTAAAAACACGCTATACAAGGAGAAAAGATGGAATAATAAAAAAATGCTCAATTAAAACTACAACAGGCAGGAAAATAGTGGACAATGAAACAGAAACAAAGAAAAAGCAACAAATAGAAAACAATAATGAATATGGTTATATTAATGCACAGATATCAAAATCACTGTGAATATCAGCAGCTTAAGTGTATTGATTAAAAGACAGAGATAGTGGATAAAAAATTAATAACGACATATTGTCTATAAGAAACCCACTCAAAATAAAAGACATATAGATTAAAGGTAACTGGATGAAGAAAAATTCACTATCTTAATGTTAATCAAAAGAAAACAGGAGGGCAGCCTCGGTGGTGCAGCGGTTTAGCGCCGCCTGCAGCCCAGGGTGTGATCCTGGAGACCCTAGATCGAGACCCATGTCGGGCTCCCTGCATGGAGCCTGCTTCTCCCTCTGCCTGTGTCTCTGCCTCTCTCTCTCTGTGTCTCTATGAAAAAATAAATAAAATCTTAAAAAAAAGAAAACAGGAACAGAATATTAATTTCAGACTTCAAAGCAAGAAAAATTTGAAGTGACAAAGAAAGACATTACATAATAATAAAGGGGGATTATTGTTAAAATAAACATAGCATCCTTAATATGTACGCACCTAACAACAGAATGTCAAACTGTGTGAGGCTTAGACCATTAGAGCAAGGAGAAATAGATAAATTTACTTTCATTATAGGAAGGACTTCAACACCCTTCCATCAGAAATGAACAGATCCAGGAGGCAGAAAATCAGTTTGAACGTAGTGGAAGTCAATGATTTACCTTTATATACAAGCTAGAATTGTCAAAAGGCAAAACATTGACAACACCAAAGGCTGGGGAGGATGTGCAAAAACTGGGTGTTTCGTTCATTGCTGATAGAAATGATAGAAATAAAACATGATGCAGCCACTTTGAAAGACAGTTTGTGATTTCTTAAAAGACTGAACTTATTTATATATAATCTGGCATATGCGCCTGGGTATTTACCAAAGAAGTTCGAAATGTACATTTACACAAAAACCTGCACAGGGACGTTTATAGCATCTCTATTTATAATTGCCAAATTTGGAAGCAACCAAGAAGTTCCTTAGTAGGTGAATGAATTTAAAAAAAAAAAAAAAAAGAGGAGACCATCCAGATGATGGACTCAGTAGTGAAAGACGTGAACAACCAAGCCATGATAAGACATGGAGAAACTTTAAATGCGCATTGCTAGGTGAAGATAGCTAATCATAAAAGATTATATACTGTAGGATTCAACTATGTGACATTCTGGAAAAGGCAAAACTATGGAGATAGGAAAAATAATCAGTGGTTACCAGGTGCTAGAGGCAGAGGAGGGATGAGTAGCGGCGCATGAAGTCTATCTAGGGCAGTAAAAATACTCTGTAGGCTACGATGATGATGGACGCATGTCATTACACATTTACTCAATTCCATAGAACGTACACTAAGCATGAACCCTGATGTGAACTATGGAGTTTGGGTGATGAGGATGGGTCAATTCAGGTTCATCAATTGTGACAAATGTACCAATTTGGTAAGGGATGCTGATAATGTGGGACACTATGTACAGATGGTCCTCGACTTACATGATATTTTGATTTTATGATGGTGTAAAAGTGATGCACATTTACTAGAAACCCTACTTTGAGTTTTGAGTTTGGATCTTTTCCCAGGCTAGGCAGTATGATCTCCTGTGATGCTGGGCAGTAGCAGCCAGCCATGGCTCACAGCCAGTCACAGGATCACAAGGGTCAACTACTGATACACTCGCGACCATTTTATACCCAGACAACTGCTGTTGTTCACTTTTCATAGTTTTCAACAAATTACAGGAGATATTCAGCATTTTATTTAAAGCAGTCTTTGTATTAGATGCCTTTGCCCAGCTGTAGGCTAATGTAAGTGTTCTGAGCACATTTAAGGCTTGCTAGGCTATGTTAGGTAAGTGAGTTAGGTGTATTAAAAGCATTTTCAAGGTACATTTTTGCCAATTTATGGTGGTTTTTTTTTTTTTTTTTTTTGTACATAGCCCATGGTAAGTCAAGAAACATCAGTATGTGTGGGATAAAGAGTACATGGGAAATCTCTGCACCTTCTTCTCAATTTTGTTGTGAACCTTACACTGCTCTAAAAAAATAAAGAAAATTAAATTAAACCAAAATAGACAAAAAAAAAAAAACCCTCCAGAGGCTTCTCAGCATACTAAAAAGAACACTTAAACTCCTGACCACTATTTTTGAGGCCCTATAAGATCAATTCTCTGTTCAATTTTGGCTCCTATAACTCTTCTCACTTGCTCTGTTTCATATATATTGATCATGTTTTTCAAATTTGGTGAGCATTTTCACTTTGAACTGAACAGGCAGGGCAAATACTCTAGGTGCTGTGCTTGAGACAGCCTCTGATTTGACCTTCTTCTGGTCACACCCCACTCCAAAAGGCCAGGAATCCCTGGTGCACTCACCTCTTCTGGACTATGTTCTGTGTATCAAATGTAGAATTTTCTGTCCTTTTGGAGCCTACTTGCCAGATCTGTCCTCCAAAGGACAAACTGTCCCACACATATTACCTACTCCACCACAGGTGTATATGGGTACAACCATGGACTGGTGATGGCCAAAAGGTTGCTGTTCTTCTGTGTTGAGGTTGAAGACAACACTTTGACACACAGATTGTGGTGCTCATAAGGAGGAGCATAAGGTCCTTCACAGTTCAGAGTGGGAAAAAAAGAAAGCCAGGTTGTGGGCCTAGGGTCTGAGGCCAGGGTCTAGCTCTCTGTGCATAAGAATGCAAGATGTCTAGAATTTTAAAATTAATATGACTCTCCAGGTTTTCATGGAGACATATTTGTCAAAGATGTAGGTTGTACTTTTTAATTTAACTATTATTTAGTATAATTTAGTGTAGTTTTGAAAATAACTTTGATATAAATGCTTTGGAAATACACAAAGTATATTATTTAGTGAAAGGAATACCTGACTGGCTCTTAAACATTGCTTTTTTCTCCTCTACATTGCCAAAAGAATTATTCCTTACTACTAATTTCTTGACAGAATTTTTATTATTGTACATAATTTATATTTCTAGAAATATGTATAAATTCTAAACGTATAACTGCATATAATTTCTTTACTCTTTTAGTTGGCCAAAAGTGCTATAAATTCACAAGAAGCTGATTTTTTAAAATGAGAAGCTAAGAAAAATTATGGAATGCTTAGTAATAAAGTAGGACAGTTGGGGGAGTTAGTCATTTCTTTCTTTTGTGCACAGACATTAAAACTGAGTGAGCATTGGTGAAATTCATAAAAACAAACAAAGAATATCAGTGCAAATAAATAATACATTGCAGACTATTTTCCACACCTGTATGGAATATTTTCCCCATGTCCTCATTATATGTTATAACCATATTTTGAGAAATTTGCTGACTTTAAGATAAATGACCTTATGCTACTTAATAGTGAACATCAAAAATTATGTGTGTACTAATGTTCACCTTTTAGTATTTTTGGCTCTGAGTAAAATTATAATCCATGAGTTTTTCTAATTTTCCTGTAAGTGTAACCACGCAATTTTTTTAGTAAGGAAAATTAACCCTAACAATTGATAAAGTGCTCACAACTTAAATATACTTAATATATCCATAAACTGTTATGCTGTCATTTCTTTATGGCTATTTAGATTTGCATACACAAAACCAATGTTTTGGTAACAGCACCAAGTGTTTCATATGTAAGACATTATTCACAGTATGTTTCCTGTTATTTTGCATAGCATTATTCTTTGTGAAAATAATGTTTTGGCCTCAGGAGGAATATTGCAATTGAATGCACAGCAATATATTTTTGGTATGGAGCCATGGTACTATGGTTTAATTTTTTAAAAATTACCTTGGCAGTCAAGTCAATAGAGCTAAGGTACAAGAGAGAGAGTCTGAGAGAGTGAGAAAGGGGAAGAGAGGAATACATTATAGAGAACATAAACAATTTCATTTTATTCTTAAATCTGACAGCCAATTTGTTAATAGATACAAGAAACTAGCTTTTTAAAAAAAATATGACTTGGACTTCTAAGTGGCATGTGTCTTTTACATAAATTACCTATAGTTTATATATTGAAAGTGTAAACTAGAGAATGGGTGGTGAAAATACAGTGATTGCTTCTTTTTTTTTTTAATTTTTATTT